>NC_046172.1:13869734-13884022 GCF_011064425.1 Rattus rattus
GAGAGAGAGAGAGAGAGAGAGAGAGAGAGAGAGAGAGAGAGAGAGAGAGAGATGGGGGTTTCTCATTCCTGACTTTTCTCTGGTACAATTTTAGCTGATTCTCCTGTCATTGCTGAAACTTTCTGAATGAATGGGTTCCTTTGTTTACTCTTGACATCAGTTTCTAGTGCGATTCCAGAGACAATTCTGAATCGGTTTCTCAAAGTGATATATAGTCACTCACTATATATTTTTTATTTTTGAATTTTGTTACCAAGAATCTTTAATTTTCATCTGCTTCTAGACTCCCTAGCTTCAGTTTCTCCAGGGTCTCCTCATAGCACCTCCTTTTCAGCTCTGGATTTGTGTGAGCTAGCAGAAACTAAAAAAAGCCATTGTCTATGTCTTAGCGATCTACTACTCATGGTTTTCTATTTTACTTTGCTTTCTTCTGTATTCTCCTGCAATAAAAGGTTCTATATGTACCCTTCCTTTTATGTAAAGACCTTAGAGGGAGGGATTGGAGGTGCTTATGATTAAAACACATTATATGAAAATTTCAAAGAATTAGTAAAAACATTTTTTAAAAAGGTAGATTTGCTCCAAAGAACAATTTCTAAATGGGTCCACTGCCCTCATATCTTAATAACTTTTGTTTTCCACTATGTATGGTGGGCAGTGGGCCAGAAGTGAGGGTAAAGCATTTAAGAACCAACATTAAAAGTAGGTTTTCAAAAATTAAAGCTACAGTGTACTTTTTAAAAAAGTACCCTTTCTTGCCTTAAAACCATCATGTTCAACCTGCTATAAAGAGTTAGTGCTAATGTGTCTAAAAATACTAAATTTCAATTTTAATCCACTTACATTAAAATCACACTATTTCTGCCCATGTCCTGTGTTACCACAAACTCTAGTAATGCCTAAGTCACAAATGGTTTCAAAGGGAGATTTTATTCATAAATAATTCTTCTCCAGTGATCCCTAAATGGCCCAGCTATCTTTTCCAAGGTACCCACAACAGAATTCTCATTCTCTGAACTCACTTTTCATTACTACTGTAAATGTGTACCTTTCTTTCAAGGCAAACAGGATTATTTGCTTCCATTCAAACATATTTTATTTGTATTTGAACTATACACCTTTGTCATTGCCTCTTCCTTGGAGAAAGACCTAAACCTATTACATTTTGAATGTTGGAAAACCACTGATCTTTAAAAGGCTTTGTTTAAAGTTCTACTGGTAGCTTTGCCCTCAACTTGCAAACTTCCTCCTTTGTTCCTTATGACAAAAACCTGTGTTACAACTCAGGAGTCTATACATGTCCCCATAACCATATAATATATATGTTTGGCACAGTAATTTTGTTTATGATGTCCCCCATGTTCAAATTTTGTTATATACCTAAGCAGAATTTGCCAATGGTTATAAATCACAGAAAAGAGGTATTTGGGAACTAAGAAGAAATTCTTAGTTGTACTTGAAGTTATTGAAGAAAGCATTTCAGATAACTTTTGATAATACATGAGGATTTGATAAATGAAGGTAGGTTTCCTTGTAGAAGAGCATCAGTGCCTTATATACACTAGGTACATAATATATATTTGTATTTGTCAAATGACCAAATACTGAGTAGATTGCTATATTTTTCTGCATTTATATCTCTATGTTTGAGTGAATTGTTCTTTCTCTTATTAGACAAAGTTGAAACAATAATATAATATAGGGCATCTGGGAAGAAAGCAGATTTTGAAAATATGTGTGATGCATAGGAAACGGGTGACCCGTTTTACTATTTTGCCTAGCTGACATGATAACCTGGAGGTCCTCAGAGGCTGTTCAAGTTTCAGAAGCATAATATGAAGTGAGTAGTACATTGCTGTACTTACCAAGTAGGGCAGAACTATTTGATACCTACATTCAAGAATCTTCTTGACCATGTAGAGCTACTTCAATTGTGCCTCAGAATAGAACTTTTTAAATTCTTAATAAAGTTTCAATTTCTACAATAAAGTTTTCATTTGAAAACTACTACACACAATTCACATTAAAATAAAGAAAAAAATCAATTAGATATATGCTCAGGTAATCCCTAGAGACTCCAAATCTTGGTGTGTGTGTGTGTGTGTGTGTGTGTGTGTGTGTGTGTGTGTGTAGTTGTGTCTATATGTGTGTGTATGTATATGATGTATATAAACACTCAAAATACGTGAGAAAGAATTATACCATTCATTCAATATATACTTAAAGAATGTTCACCACACGCCTAGCACTGTTCTAGGTAGCAGGGTTGTAACTTTGGACAAAACAGACAAAACTTTTGTTCTTTAATGACAACACTAATTTTCATACTAAAACGGATGGAGGAAATTGTAAGGAGCTCTACCCCTGGATGGAGAACTATGGGTAATTAATGGTTTCTGAGAGAGGAAGATTATTCTTCCCCAGCAATGAGCTCCTAATTGGTGGCCAGCCCTAAAAGACATGTACATATAAGCTGCACTAAGCAGACTCAGCAGAATGCATTTATATATTTATTTGTGTATATATATATATACATATATACATATATATAATATCAATAATAATTTTTTTTAACATTCTTGACTTTGAGTGGGAAGATAGGAAGGTTTGGAATGAGGAAAGAGAAGAGGAAAATTATTTAATCATATTTTGATTAAATTAAAAAAAACTTGCTCTCATAGAATATTGATGTAGAAAGAAACACTGGGTTATACTGATAGACTGTCTAAATGACTGTCAGTTAGAAAAACTAAAAATTAAATGTCTTTTTAAACAACAAAACACTCTAAAGCAGTTAATTCATCTTGAAATTAGATATTTATTACTTCTTTAATGAGAAATCTGTGTTACAGGATGCCTGGTAGTATGCATGGCATTACTTCAATGTTTAAAATAAAAACATGCTACATACCTTGTAGGTATGAATATATTTATATAAATGCATTAAAATTTTAAATTAAAATTAAAATTAAAAGTGGAGTGAAAGCAAAAGCATACTCACTAACCTTTCTAGAGAATGTATTGCTTATGAATGGAAGGAATTGACTAGAATTTGGGATGAGAACAAAGAATACTTGAGGTTTACTTGTAAATTTTTGTTTATTTTGTTTAAAACACCCAACATAACAAGATATATGCTCAAAATTAATGAAGTCAGTATGTCAGGAGTCATGTCAGATGGTATCCTTGCTATATTGTTTATCCCAGTGATAGTCACAGCAACTAAGGAGTAGAAGCAAACTCTGTCCCCATAAAGAAAATGTGACAGGTGGGGCAGGCTCTGAATGGTCATTCCTTCAGTCTCTGCTCCAAACTTTGTCTCTGTATTTCCTCCTATGAATATTTTTGTTCCCCCTTCTAAGAAGGACTGACACATCCACACTTTAGTCGTCCTTCTTCTTGAGCTTCATATGGTCTGTGGATTTTATCTTGGGTAATCTGAGCTTTTGGGCTAATATTCAGTTATCAGTGAGTGCATACTATGTGTGTAGTTTTGTGATTGGGTTACTCACTTAGGATGATATTTTCTCGTTCCATCCATTTGCCTATGAATTTCATGAAGTCACTGTTTTTAATAGCTGAATAGTACTCCATTGTATAAATCTACCACATTTTCTATATTCATTCCTCTGTTGAGGGACATCTAGGTTCTTTCCAGCTTCTTGTTGTTATAAATAAGGTTGCTATGAACATAGTGGAGCATGTGTCCTTGTTTTATGTTAGAGCATCTTTTGGGAATATGCACAGAAGTGGTATGGCTGGGTCCTCAGGTAGTACTATGTCCAATTTTCTGAGGAACCTCCAGACTTATTTCCAGAGTGGTTGTACCAGCATGCAATCCCACCAACAATGGAGGAGTGTTCCTCTTTCTCCATATCCTCGCCAGCATCTATTGGCAACTGAGGCTTTGATCTGACTGGTGTGAGGTGGAATATCAGGGTTGTTTTGATTTGCATTTCCCTGGTGACTAAAGATGTTGAACATTTCTTTAGGTGCTTCTCAGCCATTCGGCATTCCTCAGTTGAGAATTCTTTGTTTAGCTCTCTACCCCATTTTTAATAGGGTTATTTGCTTCTCTGGAGGCTAACTTCTTGAGGGCTTTACCCAAGATACACTCTTAATTAGATTGTTTCTGCTAGCTATTTTGTCACAACAATGTGACATAACATGTCAATACCCCACTTTTGGCATAAATCCAAGTCATGTAGAAAGTAAATGGCACATGTTATGGGTCCTTATTTAAGGAGGAATGGCTCTTCAAGCTTCATGGGACTAATCTGTCTCCTTGCTTTGTGATTGGACCCTTGGCTTTCTCAGCTCATTCCTCCAAAACAGAGACACTGTGCATCAGCTTTGTAATCATGGTACTCAGGTACCCATTGAATAATTCACAGCTTACTCAGAATAGAGATAGGCTTAACAGAATTGAGGTGGGAACACATTAGCAGCAGGCAACATGATTTTAAAGGCACAGAGTTTTACAGAAGCCAGCACACTATGTGCCAAGTAAGCCACCTCATCTGAGAGTCAATAAACATTGAAACAATCATTTTGGTATGTACTTACACACGCTTTTGGCATTTTATACACAAAGATATGCTGCTATGTTCTCGAATTGCCCAGACAGGTGGTGATTAGTCAAGCAAGAAATCTATTTATGTATGGAGTTGATCTCATTTGTGGAAGGGTATTTACTTTGCATGGATCCATTTGGAAACACTGAGATCTAGTTATCTCACACGTAAAACACAGATCACGAAATTTAGGCTTCGTTTATGTTGTGTGTTGATAGCTACAGAGGTTCGGTGTTACAGTAATGCATCAATTGTCAATTTACTTCTGTTCAGTGATGAAACAGTGGAAATAAACTTGATTAATTTTATCCTAGTGACTGATGGATCATCATTTAACTTAGCATCCTGTGAGTATTAGAGCATTGATGATACCTTTTTGGCCGTTGCAGCTGACCCCTACTGTGAGCAAGAAACAGGGTGTTTGCTAAGCCATCCTGACTACAAGCAAAATTGTCACTGCCATTACTTCAGGGCTGCCTGCTTTCTAAATCCAAAGGAAGAACCAGGAAGCCAAACATAACCGTGATATAAATAGATCAATGGATAATAGGTAGCCAAGTATAAACAGAAAAAACATTTAATGTTTTATATATCATACATAAACAATGTAAAGTATAAGGGAAGGAAATTGCTTAAGATATGAGGATATTTGACTTTTCCCTATTATAACAAGTTTACATAACAGGCATGAACATAGCATAAGTAGTGACTAGCTAACATAACACATCTTTCTTCTTTCTTAAGTAGAGGTAGGTTATTTTCCCAAGAAGGGCTTGGGTCCTCTGGGAGAAGGAGGGATTTTTTTTTTTTTAGCAGAGTAGACAACTTCCCGTAAAAGGTACCAAATGACATCTGGAATCCAGATGAGTTTCATTAACACAGCTGGACCTTTGAAAAGAGTCTGATCACTGTCCCAGTTCACCTGGTTCTTACAATTCACCTCAGGATCATACCGCCCTATATTCTGCAAGATTGAATTTTGAGTGCTTTGTGGTTGTGTGTGGCAGAGAGTTTATTTTTAAACTATGTGGCTGCTACTATTTTACTCCAGTTTGTATTACTGCTAACGTTACCCCTATTCCATTACACAGGCTAAGCACTTAAGTGTGTGAAGAGTTTGTCAGAGGCTGTGCTTTGCATAATCATCATGCTGAATTTTTGCATACCTTTAGGGTGAGTAACAAGTATGTCGTCAAGATGAAGAGAGAGTTCAGAAAGTTTGGTAAGCTTTCCCAATACTCAGATAAATCTAATCTAGACCCCAAGTTTAATATTATTATTTTCCAATCTCAAAACTCAGTACTGAGTTGTTACAATATACTTCCTTTTCTTAATTTCTCCTATAGTTCATTGACGATCGAATTAGGAAACAGGGATGGCTGGTGGAATTGCATGAGTGATGGACTCTACCACCTTGCCTATTCATTCCTGCCTCTCTTCACCAAAGAGAGTTCAAATGCTGGCCAAGAAGACTACACTGCTGGGAAGCCTAAGAAAGGAAGAAGCCTGTCTTCACTAAGGATCTGTTTACACATTTAATTAAGGAAGTATAATGAGACTTTCTGGTGTGTTTCAGGACACAGAATGGAAACTTATATTGTTACGTGGTTGTAATGGAAACCTGTTCTGTTCTTAATGACTGCAGAATGAAACACATTATTGATGCAATATGCACGAGAAGTGTGGCCAAACATGCAACTTGGAGAAAAAAAAGAAAATAAAATGACCCAATGAAAAAATTAGACTAAAATTAGTTAAAGCACAAATTAGCAGACCCAAAGAAAACTTTGAACCTCTTTTCTCAATGAAATTAATTACATAAAAGCCAGAAAGATTTCATGTCTAAATTGAAGTGGGTATACAATTAACAATTTTCTATTCATGATAGGTGCTTGCACTCAGTTTAACTCAATGCACTTAGTCACATATGGTTGAGGAGGACTGATAGTTCCATAATTACAAATACATACCTAACACAAGTCCACTACCTGAAGTCATTTCAGTTTTGCCTCTGAACATAATAATCTGACTTTAATAAAAAAGGAACAATAACACATCTGTTGTTAGGTTTCTTTTCCAGATTGAAAATCAAAATGAAGTTGCTTTGTTTTGGTTTTACTTGCTTTGATGAAGTTTGATGGCTGAGGGTTGACTACATTATGTGCCTTAGTCACTGCCCATCAGTACCTCTAATACCCAGAAAGCTGGACTGACTATTATTTATCTTTATATTTACATATTTACCTATCTACCCACCTATCATCTATCTATGCATCTATTATCTGTCAGTTATCTCATCTATCATCTATCTATACATCATCTAATTATCTCTTTATCTAGATATATGAGGATCTATAATCTATCCAACTATATATGTATATCTGTCCATCCATATGACAATCCATTCATGTTTGTTCTGTCTGTCTTAGTCCATCTATCGGTCAGTCTGTATGTCTGTTTGTCTATCAGTTCATTTCTCCATCCATCCATCCTTCTGCCTGTCCATCGTTTCTTTCTGTCTATCCATCCATTTGTCTGTCTTTCCATTTGTCTGTCTGTCTGTCTGTCTGTCTGTATGTGTATGTGACCGTATGTATGTCCATCTGTCTGTCTATTTGTCTGTCTGTCTTAGTTAAATATTAAGTGTTAGTTAAGTTTTCATTGCTGTGAAGAGACAACAGGAACAAGGCAAGTCTTATAAAGGACAACATTTAAACGGAGCTGGCTTAGAGTTTTAGAGGCTGAGTCCATTATCATGGCAGGAAGCATAACAATGCCCAGGCAGACAAGGTGTGGAAGAAGGAACCTAGAATTATACATGTTGATCTCAGGGCAGCCAGGAGACTATTCAAAACTGAGCAGAGCTTGAGTACACTTCCTCCATCCTCCAACAAGGCAGTACCTCTTAATAGTGCCATTTTCTGTTGGCTAAAGGTAGGTAAACACCATGCAATCTTCTACCAAGCAATCAGCTTTCCACTAACTCAGTTTTATCACTATTCTCACATATGTTCACTGTCCTTTGCTATAGGCAGTCATTAAAATTTAGTTGATGTGGATAACTGTATTTATGCTTTTTCAAAATCTCTACAATTTGGGGGTAGGCATTTTTGTGTGTATATGTATGAATGTGGACATGTGAAAAATGCCTATGTATATGTGAGTGCATGTGTGCACCCATGCACATGTGCACAAGCCAGAGGATATTGAATATTGTGCTATATTCCTTTATGTCTTAGTCACTTGGGACAGTGTGTCTCAGTGAAACCAGAGAGTCTGTGTGCAAGCAAATCCCAGAGATTCTTTGATTTCCAGGGTCCACAGCACTGGGGTTGCATGTGTGCATAACATGCTTGGGCTTTTATGTAGGTACGGAGATTTGAACTCAGTCCTTCATGCTTTTACAGTACATGCTTTTACTCACTAAGCTAAATTAATTTTTTTATTTAAAATAAATCTATATGTGTGTTTTTGATTTTTTATAAATGAAACCAAGTTTTCGTAGATCTTAGCACTTGGTTTCTTATATTGATGTTATTTATGTCAGACATGTATGCACATCTGATAGCTGCGCGCCATACACACACACACACACACACACACACACATGCCATATGTGTGTATCATAATACACCCAGACCATATATATGCATATTCAAGGATACAATAACAAGTAATACTTTTGTTTGAGAAAGATCTCTAGCTCAGGCTAGCCTTGAATCCATTCTGAATTGGTCCATCTGCTTTTTATCTCGAATGTTTGGATTACAGGGATGCAAACCATGAGCAGTTTTATGGTGATATTGAGATTTGAACCCAGGGCTTCATGAAAATTAGATTAATTCTCATCAAATGAGTAACAACTACAAAAAAGTAAGATTGTCTCTTTTAGACAACATTTGCAATTTGTTTTACTCATTTTTTGGGGGTGGGGGATAAGCAAATAACTGTGCTTAGAGAAAGTGAATCATGACTGACAGAAAAACTGATTTCTAAAAAATATAGGCTTGGTATTCATAGAAGTTAGAAGTTCCTATCTTCTGAAATCTATTATTTTCCCCCTACTTCACCAAATCGCATATTTGTTGACTGTCAAGCATTCTTGGTTATATTTTCAATGATAAAACGAATAACCTTGAGATAAAATGTACATTTCCTATAATTATCGGTTTAGTGTTGTGGCATCCATGTTTATAAAGACCTCTAATTTTTCGCTTGGTTTATCTCAGCCTTTTAAATGAAATACCTTTAAAATAATAAAAATAGAGGAGGCATGTTACTTTCTAGAAGGATGAAGTAGATAACAATTCACGATCTTATTGGCCTCTATTAAGATAATAAATTTCTGCCATAGCTCCATTTCACTGTCACTATGTATTCTGAAAAGTACACTTTAGTTTCCTTCTTGCAAATTAAGCAAAGTTGGGCTAGGTAAGGAAAAAAACCATATCCTGGGGGTGGTGGTACACTTGTATTTCCAGCATTTAAGAGGCTGAGGCAGGAGGATCATGAATTCCAGGTCATTCCCAGCTACATCACGATTTCGGAGCCATACTGTGATGTCCAAGAACCAGTTTTGAAGGAACAAAATAAAATAATTTGGAGCATGACCATCGCACGCTAATATCTGTATTTGTGACTTTCAATGAATACTCTATTTTCTTCTCTATGTATCCTCCCCAGTTTATTTTAGGGGCAAACTGCTAAAAATCCATAGAATTCATTTTTTTCATAAGATTGAAGGTAAGAAGTCAGAGGCATAAGGTATAATAGATACCTTGAGCTCTGAACCGGGAGTTTAGAGACAGCTATAGACCTGAGAAAAGTCTAGTTAGTATTGACTGTTCACAAAATTAAGAAACACAAATATGTGTTGTTCAGCAGAGAGTAAAACGGATCCTAGAAAAGAAATCAAATCCACCAAGCAGGGCAAATGATTTCTTTTCTAAAATACTAGGTTGAGCAGCCTTTCTGTGGAGCTTTGTGTTCGAGCTTAAAGCTATAATGCATCTGCATTCAGCCAAATGAATATGTTTCATGTCTTTTGTCCACACATCTGAAAAGTACCCAAATGGCCCAAGACAGATGTAGTGACATATTTCAAAACTATTATTAAATGTGTATAACTGAATTTTCTCTCCACGGATATTGCAACATCCTTAGCTTAATTCTCAACTGCCTGCTGGGACTGAAGGGGTTGGGAGACCGTTGATCCAAGTCTGAAACTGGCTTAGCATCAGGAATGAGCTGTAAATGCGTCATCGTCCTCGGCTTGGGAAGGCCTGCTGCATGGCAGGTTGATATCACCTCAAGTACAACCTTAACAGTTTCACTTGCCAGACTGTAAACTTTGGCTTTTTCCAAGTCTGTCTCCAGATCCTTCTATTCCTCCTGTGCATTACTAGCTCCACCTCACCTCCCAGGGACCTGGGTTCCTAAGAAGCTCTCGTGTAGTACAGTCCCTTGCACGTAGCCTTACTGGTGTCTGTGCCAAACCCCTGTCTATATAGAATAAGCTTTAGACTAAGGTCAAATTTGGCTAGGACAATGGACTGCACATGTGTCACTGGGAACAATATGATCCAGATCAGCACTCAGTTGAGGAGATCACTGAGGCCCAGGGAGGCGAAACAATGCACTCTGCTTGTATAGGTAATAAGAACTGGAGTTGGGATGAGAAAGCCAGTCACTTTTCTGACCGCTAATTATGTGTTCTTTGGATAGGGGCGATGCTTTTCTTGAGATCGTTCCACTGTAATTCTCCAAAATACACTTAACAAAAGAAACCCTGGGATAACACGACACAAAAAGGCAGCTTTCTGAAATAAGACAGAGCAGGGCTTCAGATACAGCAACTATAATGTATGTAACCTTCAGCAAATAAACAAAGCTTTTTGCCCCACATTCTTGCTTCTTCTTTACCTTGATATTGATAAGGGCCACTCTAGTTTTTCTCATAAATATACTTAGTATGGACGATATTTTTCTTCTTTAACCTTGGTTGCCTTCCAATTTGTTGGTGCAGGAAGATGAAGTCAATTCCTAATCCTTAGCCTGCATCTCCTGAGTGCTGGGATTATAGGTATGAAGCACCCAGATCGGCTAAAAATATCTTTCTTGATGGCTTTACTTTCCGTTCTTATTTGTGTTTTTTGTATTTAAGGAACGCTTTGTAAGCAGAGTGTAATTCCAATAAACGGTATATTTAACTCCATTTATTTATAATCTAAATTAGAGGGCTTAAATTATGTACATTTAATGTGACTATTGGCATAGACTGTGTCTGTCATTTTCTCCTTTTCTGTTTGCTCTGTCTCTTCCAGTTTTCTTCTCCGCCTTTCTTTTTTGATTCAGTATCTCTATGACCATCCGTCATCTTTATCTTTGGCTTCCCAACTCTTTCTGTTGATATTTCTGAGGTTGACTTAGGATTTATACTATACATCCTCACCACATTCTGATTTTAAGTGATACCGAATTATTTCATATGTATTGACAAGAATTGTATGGGACAAAGATGGAGCTTGATTGTTGGAGTGCTGACCTAGCCTGAGGTAAGTCCTGTGTTTCTTACTCAGCACGAAAGAAAACAGGATGTGCTGGTACCTGCCTGTGGATCATAAATTCAAGGTTAAATTCAAGGTTATCCTTGAATTTAAGCTACATAGGGAGTTTGAGGCTGGCATGGACTATATGAGCTTCTGTCTAAACAAACAAACAAAGAAAGAAAAGATAAAACACAAAATCTAAACTGGGTCAGTGAAAGGGCTCAGCAAGTAAAAGTGCTTTCTGTTCAAACATGTGTTCTATGCTGAACCCATGACAGAAGGAAATGCCTGATTCCTGAACATCGTTTACTGATGCCCACATGCCTGTCTTGGTGTTCTTCGTGTGTATGTTTCTTTCCATTTATCCTGCATTACTCTGTCTCTCTCTCTGTCTCTCTCTCTGTCTCTCTCTCTGTCTCTCTGTCTCTCTGTCTCTCTGTCTCTCTGTCTCTCTGTCTCTCTGTCCTGTCTCTCTCTCTCTCTCTCTCTACATGTATACACACACCTATTTCTTTGTTCTGGCCTTTTATATCACTGTTATATAAATTTACTAGTGTGCTAATATGCAGGTTTTAAATCCACAGGACACTGATTTTTTGAAATGGTCACTTTCCTTTCCCAGAGTTCTATCTATTATTCATCTTTCATCTATCATCTATCAATCATCTGTCTATCTAGTCCTCTACATCTATGTATTGCTATCATTTTCTACTTAACGTACCACCTACTTAACTGTTTCTATCCATGCACTACCATCCCCAGTGCTACCCATTCTTTCCTGGGGAATCATCTTTCTGTCTAATATCATTTTCTCCTGGCTAAAGGTAAATGTGGAGCTTCAACAATTCTTATATTGAGAAGTTTCTGGAAATGACTTATTTTACCCTTGTATATTTAAAGCTACTTTTATTTGTTTTATTGTTGTTGTTTTGTTTTGTTTCATTCTGTTTTAGCAAGGTATTTTGGGATCAACTCTATTTTTCTTAGTTTTTAAAATCTCTCTTTCTTGCTCTCTTTTCTTAGTTGCTCTCTTTTCTCTCTCTTTCTTGCCTCCTCCTCTCTCTTTTCTTTGCTCCTCTCCTCTTTCCCCCATTTCTCTCTCTCTCTCTCTCTCTCTCTCTCTCTGGCTCTCTTCTTGCTCCCTCATCTCTGCATGTGTGTGTGTGTGTGTCTTTCATTCTCTCGTGAATCAGATTACCTCTTGGTGGAAGGTGCTTCAATAGCCCTCAAGGTCAATCACTGTTACCTTATCAGTTTTTGTTTTTGGATGGATTGTATTATCTTTACCTTTATATTTACCACTGTTTCTTCTACAACATATAATTTGTTAGTAACCCATCTAATAAACTTTTTATTTTACCCATTGGAATTTCATGTCTAGAAGTTAGGTGTGGGATTATTTTTATGATAGAGCTTAGCTATGTAGCATGTTAGGTTGACCTTAAACTTCTGATCCCCCTTTAGCCTTTAGCCCCAGATGTATTTCACTGTGCCAGATTTTGATACTGTGTGTGTATGTGTATGTATATGATTTCTTTACTTAAATACTTTTTGAATCAGGGTTTCACTGTTTATTTCTAGCTGGCTTGTGAGTTCCAGGAAAGCCTAATATACAAAAGTTCCCGGTGCTTCTGCCTCCCACATTTTGTGATTAAAGGCGTGTGCAACTGTGCTTGGCCTCTACTTAAACATTTTCTGCTGATCAAATCCAGTCATCATAAGTATTTATTTTGTTCGGTCAATTCTAGAGTATATTGTATTTCTGGGTACTTGGACTAATTATACTCATCATGGATCATATTTTCTATTCCTTTCCCTGCCTGTTAAATAGTGATTTAGTGTCAAAGACTAATTATACCTTATGTGCTGGCTAGTTTTATGTCAAAATGTCATAAGCTATAGCCAATAGGGAAGAGAGAACCTCAACTGAAAATATTTCCTCACCAGATTGGCCCATGGGCAGTCCTGACATTTTTTTAATTCATTATTAATGGTGGAAGACGAGCTTATTAAGGGGTAGGGCTACCCCTTGGAATAGTGGTCACTGGCTCTAAGAAAGAAATATAATCCAGAAACCAGTATTCACTATGGCTTTACAAGCAGTCCTTGATTCGGTGACTGCCTTATTTGAGTTTGTCACCTAAGCTTCATGTGATGATAGACGTTGATGTGTTAGAGTGAAATAAGCTCTTCCTCCCTAAGTTAGCTTTGGCCATGGTGTTTCATTACAGCCATATGCTGTAACCTAATTAAGGTCGAAATTGTGTACCAGGGTAGTGAGGTATTTGCCTCTTTTAAAACATAGTCTAGTAGGCCAAAATAAGCTGGTTGGGTTAATGTTTTAAAATCAAGAAACAAATGAAGAAGAATCTATAGAATCCTTGAATCTAACTGATGATAAAACCACCATAAATAAATAGGCCAAGTGTTGTCCATACGGTGGAATTGGTTAATGATAGTAGGGATGGCTGTAAAATGGGATATTAGGAACATCTTTTTAAAACAGTTGTCCCAAACAGATATGAAGGATAAATATGAACTAAACATGAAAAAAAAAACCATCTGGAGAAAAGCTTTGTAGGTAGATGGAACAGGAAATGAAAGTACATTCCTTGATATGTTAGAGAACCAGAGGCTACAGGAGTGGGAGGGAAGAGGAACATAAGGTTGGAGATATAGTCAAAGATGAAATCATTGACTTCATGATCACAGTATATTGAAAGTTTTCCTGCTGTGAGTGGCTGGGATCCAACTCTCTAACAAGAACCTCAGATCAAAAGCCAGGAAGCCTGTGTTATAGTGATATTCTACCAGTAAGTCACATACCTTATTTTAGTGACTTCTTTTTTTCCTTTTTCCTTTTCCCTTTTTCTTTTCTTTTTTTTTCTTTTCATTTTTTTTAACCCTGTTCAGTTTTCTTATTGAAAAACCAGAGGACTGAAGTTGGGTTACCTGTTTGTTTGCCTGCCTGTCTGCCCACCTCATACCTGTCTGTCTTTCCCACTGTGTCTCTGCCCTTCCCCCTCCCTCCTTCCCTCCCTCCCTCCCTCCTTCCCTCCCTCCCTCCCTCCTTCCTCCAGACCTACCTCTCTCCCCCTCCAGTCCTTTCTCCTTTCCCTCTCCCCATTCTGTCTTTTAGTTTTCTTTTTGAAACAAGGTCTTACTA
>NC_046172.1:13884122-13904122 GCF_011064425.1 Rattus rattus
GGCCTTCTAATCTCTAGTACTTAATGAAAAGAACATTCAAAATTAATACTGAGAGGTCTGATCTGTCAGTTTCAAATGAGTTATTTCTTATCTTGGGGATATAAATCATAAAAGATATATTCCTGGGGTAGAGAGATTGATCCACAGCTAAGGGCACTTGCTGTTCTTTCCAATGTCTTAGGTTTGATTCTCAGCACCCATATGGCAGTTTACAACTGTCCATAACTCCAGTTCCAGGGCACCTGTCATACCTTCTTCTGGCTTCTGAATTCACTGTAATAAACATGATGCATAGACATACATGCAGGAAAATTACCCATTCACATATATTAAATCAACACAAAACAAAAACTGAATTTGAGAAATTGAAAGAAATCATCTATTCCTATATAGATTTTACATTCTAGTATGTTTTCTCAAAGTTAATTTCAATGTATCTTAATTACTTTTGATATTGGGGATAACATACAATAATTCCTGTCCTCAAGTACATTCAAACAACAATTTAGAAAATACTATTTCAAGTGGGATGAAGTCTGATCCAGTAATGTAGCTTAGCTACATGTAGAGTGCTTGCCTAGCAATTGTGAAGCCCTGAACTAGATTGACATATCTGCAGGAATAAAAGCCTGATAAACTGATGCATACATGTAATCAAACAGTTGAGTGATTGAGCAAGAAAGACCATGAATTTAAGGTTATCCTTGGCAACATAGCAAATTTAGTATCTGTGGAGACTCTCCCAAAGAACTAAGAAGAAAAAGAAGTAGGCAGAGGAGGAGGAGGGGAAGCTGAAAGTGTATATAGATGAATGATTGAAAATGTTGAGAAATTTATAAGTAAAAGTTTTTGTTAATAAAATTCACAAACCATTACAATTTACCTAATTGGGTTATATAATATAATGGACATTTTAGTATATTCAAGAGTTGTGCAAAGAACACTATAATGAACTTCAGAACATTTTCATTATCTCCCACCAAATCCGTCTGTGTGAATAAAGCACAATTTTTCAAAGCACACAAACATCTTTAATTCTAGAGAGTATCATAAGCTAACATTCAAGATGGGATCATTCCTCTTGGAGGTATAATAGCTAATTTTAGCAGAGCTGGTTTGTCGTGTACAACTGTGATCTTTCTGTATATAAGTATTGGGTATAGCCATAATAATAATATTACAGAATATGAATCCATCATATAAATGGCAACGTCTTTAGTTTTCTGTACGTGTGGGTAGCTTAGGAGTATATTTCTGGTCCCTAATGGCAAAAAATAACCATCTGTTACATAAAATGATATTGTTTGCTGAGGACCATTTAGTTTGTGTGGAGATATTTAGTGAAAACAAAAGCCTTGGTTATCTAACATCAATGCAACATGGACCATATAATGAAGCTTTGTTACTGCCTATATAGTACTTTAGATTACCGTCAAGGATTGTAAATATTTTCTAGCACTGACCTCTGATTTACCCAATGTGACAGTGGGTCAGACTTGGGTGAGAAAAAAAATTCTAACTTTAAACTGAATGGTTAGATTTTGAATACTCATGCTCTCAATATTTTGCTCAGATAATATATTTGTGTTTTCCTCGATATCCATTTAAAAAACTATTTTTGGAGCATTTCCAGGAATGTTTATGACAAAGGGAACGAGTGAGAAGAGCAAGATTAGAATATGATGAATGTGATGTCAGTGGCTTGAACTCAGAGAACCTCCAAACAATTGAATTCTCATTTAGATCTTAGTATTCATATTGGCCAAACTATTAATAAATTCATTAAATAGAAAGATAATTATACATTACTTACAGCATGTTGGAGTTATCCCAAATGTCACTTTTCTGTTTCTCGGTTGAGATTGGCTCATTAAGACTATGAACTCAGAGTTGTTTTGGCTACTTTCTCTCCAGTACATCCTAGCAGCAAGCTTGCAGCAAGGCAAATGAAAAGATTTCTCAGAGAGGTGTCCAACTGAAGGTTCTCTTACTCGACAGTGCCAACAAAACATAAAAGTCCTTCTTGAATATTTAATTTAATGGTGCTCCTCTGGGGAATGCCACTCCTTCTTCCACACCTCGTGAATCAGTGCCTGAATTTTAACAAGATACTCAGCTGGTTCTTATTCATACAGAGGCTCAAAAGGCACCAAAACTGAGTCTGAAGGTACCCATTAGACTCACCAATATTTCTGGAACTTTTCATGCTTTTGATCATCCTGTAAGTCTGCATATAAGTGCTCAGATCATCTCCACAGATCAAATTTAGTCATGAGCTGCTCTTTAAAATCCTTTTATTATGTAACAAATATAGTGTCCATAGGCTGAAATGAACATTCATTTATCTTAATTCACTCCCTGAGCCAACTTGTAGATATTATATCTTAGAGTCTACTGGCAGGTTTTTAGAAAAGGTTTTGGTTTGTTGAACTTTATTGTTTTCTGGAATTTTCTTTTTATTCTATTCATCTAATTATTTTAGAATTTATTTATTTTTATACTGTGTCTTATGAGTGCATCCCTCCTGTGCCATGATATGTATGGGGAGATTAGAGGTCAATATTTGGAGTCTGTTCTTTCCTTACCCATTGGGTTGTGAGCTCTGAGCTCAGATGATCAGTTCAGCATGTGCTTCTGTCTACTGAGCCATCTTGCCAGCCCTAGTATTATTTTTCTATAATTTTCTTCAGATGCCTCCAAAACTAGAAAAGCTGTAGCTCATTTGTGACATACTGCTGTTGTTGGTATTTTGAAATGAATATATAATTTGAGTTTTTGGAAACATTAGTTGTACTGTTAACTTAGGATGATATTATCCTATTTTACTGTGGTTAGTAAGCATATACAGAAATTAGCATCCAGATTGATCTAGAAATATTAAAATTAAAATTTTTCATTTGTACAGGGTAATACACTGTTAAATACATAAAGTAATATCTAAGTGTCATGAGCTTATGTAAGATTTTGATTGTAATAATTAGGTAATCTTTAAGTATAAAAAGATAGGATTTAGTTTATCTTGTAATACATGTATATTATGCTGTGTATGGTATAATATTTTGATATACTTATAATGTAGTAGTCAATCAGGATAATTATAATTTCTATTTCATTCTCATTTCTTTCTACTTGGAGTTTATTTATTTATTTATTTATTTATTTATTTATTTATAATGATTCATGAGATGAATATAGTAGTGTCATACAGCTTAAGTATTCTGGGCCCATAAAATATGTAACATACTACTGTAAACAGTAGTCACCCCATTGTTACTGGAAATACTAGGATTTAATAGATTCTTACACTGTTTTAATATTTGTTTTGGGTTTAATATGAGTCTATCTCATCTTCACTTCAGTTTCTAATAATCATTTGTCTAGTTTCAAATTAATATGTTTGACCTCCAATTATGGTGGAGAACTTGCACCACTTGTCTTTTTTGTCTGAATTATTTCAGTTAACATCATGTCCTCTAGTTTCACTCATTTTGTCTCTGATTTACAAAATTTTATTACTGTTTCTGAATAATATTCCATTATGTGTAGGTATTTTCTTTATTCCTTCTTCTATTCAATAACATGTTGCATGATTTCAAAGCTTGTATATTGTGGATAATGTTCCAACAAACATAATAGTGGAGGTTTCTTTCATATGAATATTTTCTTTTGGATCTATCCCCAGTCATAGGGTAGGCAGATCATATTGTAGTTTAATTTTTAGTTTCTTGAGGAATTCCCATACTGTATATTACACAGTGAAATTGTATACCTTCGCACTATCCTGCTTTGTTTTTTCCATTATAGACAGTCTAACAAGGTTCAATTTTGAGTAGAAGTTCCGTGATAATTAGTGATATTAAGTAGCTTTCCATATATTTGTTGGATATTTGTATTTCTTCTTTTGAGAAATGCTTATTTTGATCATTGGCTTATTTTAAAATGAATAATGCTTTCATTAATTTAGAATTTTTTGTTTCTTTACAGTTGAGGATATTTATTAAAGACAATGATTTTGAGGTAGGCATATAGATTTGGTGATAGAGTGCTTGGCTAGCATACACAAATCTTAACTTTGGTACTCAAGACTGTAACTCGGTATCAAAGTACATACTTCTTGAAATCTCAGAACCCTGGACTCATTGATATAGAAGGATCATGAGTTCAAGGTCACCCTTGACTATAGAGTACATTCGAGATCAGATTGAGCTACATGAAATTCTCTCAAAAACCAAACCTCTTACCTTAATATTAATTAGCAGATTACAACGAGGGAAAATCTGTGTAATTGTTCTCTTTAAATATTAAGGCCTTTGTATTCAAAATAGTACATGGAGATCACAGAAGCACTTGCGCATTTGCTAAGTGGATTGTATGCTAATGGGAGCATAAACACTTCAGAAATGAAGAAAATATTTCTCCCTTCTCTAGAAGCCATTAGTGGCCTATAGATCCTCAGAGAGGTATGGGTCTTCATGGGGCCCTCTCCTCTTCATGACAGGAGGTTGACAGGACCACTCTTGTGTAGATAATCACAGCTACGGTGAAATCAAATGGGCCATGGCTATTTTATGCTTGCTTTGTGTGCTTTCCAGTCCTCTGGGTCTTACATTATTTCTGTTCTTTCATAATGTCCTCTGACACCCGGAGGGGTTGATATAGATGTCCACTTTACAGATGCGCATACAGTGGTGACTTATTCTTAACATGTTGACCGGTTATGAAACTTCACAGTTACTGCTGCACACAATAAGACATTATTTCAATAGATGTCTATGTTGATAATCTCTTAAGGACAACGAGGACCTCACCATTTGTAACAAGTTCTTTTTTTACTGAAATGTGGGTTACTATTATCATACAGATATACACCAAAATTGCAAACGACCTTCCAGGTGCCCTTGGGAAAGTCTTGCCCTGGGTCTGCATATGTTTATCCACTTAGCCACTTTTGCAAACAAAGAAAAAATCTCCACTGGCAGTCATGCTGTTGGCTACACACATTCAACTACCTTACATCTCAAAATAACTAAAGAAACTAAATCATGGATAATGGTATGTGGATAGCTAATACTATCACTATGGCTAAAGAAAAGAGCTGGGGGAGGGCCAATTGCCACCTTCTTTCCAGGCCATCTATTATCATTGCTTCAGGATTAGATTATGCTTTTGTTTTAAACTTGTTTTTACCATATATCGTGCATTCAGGTAACTGGGGAGGCCATAGGGGAGCACATGGATATCCCTGAGCTGGAGATAGGCATTATGAACCCGGTTGATGTAGGTTCTGGGATGTAAACTCTGGTCTGCTAATAGAGCAACAAATTTTCCTCACCATGGAACTATCTTTCTAGCCTTTCTAATTATATACACATAAAGTGATAATTGCTTTACTCTTTTGAGGTAGTTCCTCATGCTCTAGCACACTTTCTTCCTTCCTTTAGATATGCTTCATTCTCTATAATAATGCTTTGTATTTCTGATTTATTTTTGTATACTTTTGTTTTCACTGCTAGAGTTTAAGTTTTAAGAAGCAAGTGGAATGTCTAACTTTCTTTTTCTCCCATAAATCACTCTGTTGATTCCATACAGATCTGTAGAAAGCCTCATGTAAATATTTTGCCTATTTTCTACTGAATAACTCTGTATCTCACTCACTAAAACAATTTATATAAATGCTAGATTATAATTCCCCTGTTAGAGAGCCAGGCTTAAGGTGAATGAGATGGAAATCTGAATTAATTCATTGACACCTTCTTGGACCATTGGAGTAAAAAGTAAGCCCTTGAAGTCTATCTGCCTTATTCTAATTGAAAGAAAACTATTTTTAAAAGCTATTGAATAACTATAAATACAAATAAGGCAATGCATATGGTAAAGAATTAGTTTTTATATAAATCTTGATTTAAATATTGTTCAAAAAGTATGACAGAGGATTTCCAGACATGCAAATTGGAGATAATTACATCATCATCCCCAATGTACTATGTATCAGTCAGCTTCAAATATTACTACCTCTTTGGACAACATTAAAAAAATCGATATTACTATCTGATATCCTTATTCCTAATGACTTGTATAGAAACTAAGACATTACATTATTTCACCTGCAAATACTATAGTATGATTTTTAAAGCGCTATAAATTGCAAGTTATGGTTTAGGGTACTGTTCAGTGGTATAGCACTGACCAGTACAGATGAAGCCTTTTAGGGTTTCCATCATCACAAATAAAGTGATAAAATAAAACTTCATGTATATGCTGGGGATGTAGCTAAATTTGTAGAGAACTCATTTAGCATGCAGAAACCTTTGACTTTTCCCCCTCAGCACTGCACAAAATTGAATAAGGTAGTACATGGCTGCAATTCCAACATTTGGGAGGTGGAGACAAGAGTAGCAGAAGTCCAAGATTACCATTAAAGACTCAAAAATCATTTGATATATGTCATATCATGTATATATATATGTCATGTATATATATTTGTCATGTATAAAACATTTTTTGAAATATGTATGTATATATTGTAGAATGGTTAAATCCTTTTGGTTAGCATAAGAATTACTAAGCATGGTTATATATTTTGAAGATATAATTTTAGAAAGATAAATAGCAACTATCCCACTTTTAAAAAATACCTGGCTGGCTGTGCACATCTTTATTACCAGTATATGGAAGGTGGGCCAGATAGATTTATGTGAGTTAGAAGCCAGCCTGGTCTAAATAGTGAGTTCCAGAACAATCAGAGCTACATAGTAAGATCACATCTTAGTCCCCCACCAAAAACAAAAACAAAAACAAACAAACAAACTCAAAAATTATATCCTGAGTCGGGAATGGTGATGGTCAGTGCTTATCCCAACACTCAGAAGACTGAGGCAGGCCATCCTGGTATATGTAGCAGTATGGCCAGGCATATCTTCATAGTGAGGCCTTGTTTAAAAAACAAAATATTGGGTTGATCAGATGCCTTAGAAAGTAAAGGTATCTTCTGCCAATGCTGAGTTTTGAAGCTCTGCATTCAATCCCCTGAGCCAATATGGTAGAAGAATAGACCTGTAAAACTAACATTTATTCACTAGATATAATTATCATCTGTGGAGGCTAAACTGTTCCATCTGTTAACCCAAGTACTGAAAGTTTGCCCATCCAATCTAATTCCAGACTTAGATTGTTTTCAGCCTCTGAGATTTATGGCTGAGTAAGTCTTTCTAGTTCTTTCTAGTTGGTACAACTCAGTTGTTCTGTCTCAAAATCTTCTCCAAGCTGACCGATTTCAATCTGGCTTCTCTCAGCTTCTGACTGAATTGCTCTGTTTGGTCTCCAACTTCAATTCTCTCTAGTAATCTGTTCTAACCTTTCTGGCTGCTTTTCTCTGCCATCTTTTATTAGTAGTCTGATTTTTTCTCTTCAACCTGTCTCTGTAAAAACTCCTAGTAACCTGCCTCTTGAATTTCCATGAACTGAACTGCCATGATCTCACCTGCATTGCACTACCTCTCAACTCACCAACTCAACCAGACTGCCTGGACAGATCTGACTAGAACTCAGAGATGTGCTTGTCTCTGTATGCTGAGTGCTGGGATTAAAGGTGTGTACCACCACACCTGGATCTCAGTTTTTCTTTGTCTGAAACAGGATTTATTTTAGGCTTGCCTTGAACTCAAAGATCTGCTTGACTTTGTCT
Source organism: Rattus rattus (assembly GCF_011064425.1). Lineage (NCBI taxonomy): Eukaryota > Metazoa > Chordata > Mammalia > Rodentia > Muridae > Rattus > Rattus rattus. Next base: position 13,891,807 of record NC_046172.1, read on the forward strand.
CTTAAGATTAAAAGCATGTCTGTATTCCTGATGGATCAAACAGATCTAGAAGGTTTTGGATATGATCTCTTGCCAGAGCCAAATTACCCCAGAATTAAAATTCTTTACAGAACTGACTCTGAAGGGTAAGTTATACTCTGATTTGACCATTCCCTTTCTCCACAAAAATAGTGTACAAAAGAAAATCCTTGCCTCCAAAAAGGTGCTTGGAGAAAGTATTGACAGTGGGTAATCTCTGTGAGGGAAAATTTAATTTTATTAAGGATATGGCTACTGGTAGATTTTTCCATGCACCAGTAGTTGGTCCCATATCCATTCACAGGTACTATCTGGATTTAGTGGATTATTAAAAAAGAAGACGTGAAATTGAGATGGGGTTTGATGGGAACAAATGAGGTATAAGTATTATATTGCATTGTATATGAGTATGAATTTCTCAAAAATGAGAATTTATAAGTTAGTAGAATTCCATATGCATTCAAGTAATGAATATTGTGTTGGTATTATTATAAGTGATTATTAAAATAAAATTAACATCGAAACTCTAAAATTGTTTAATTGGTGTTCATATTTAATATCATAGAGAAATGCCAGTATGTGTTAATGCCTAGGTAAAATGTTAAGACCTAAGTAGCAGTTACCTGGATAGTGTGCTATTTTGTGCTATTACTAATATTATAAGTAAACTTTCTTATATATTGTTTCTGCTGTTACTAGGAAACTTTCTCATGCCCATAATTCTGTTCTGTTCTGTTCCCTTGGAAACCAATCACAATAGAAGTCAGTAGAAAGGTTTTGTATAGTTACCCACAACAAGCTTGGACACAAACCAACTACCCAGCAGCACTTCCTGCACCTATGTATAAGGTTTATGGTTTTGTTACCAATTAAAAGCTGTCCCTAAGATGAAACCCCCAACACAGAATGAGACACACTGTATCAACATAAGAACTCTTGGACTAAGACTTCTATTTTTGAGTAGTGCTTTTCTTAAAGCATTAAGTTCCCAAGTCCTCCTGGGAACCGACATCCTTATTGGCAGAAATAGACATATACTGCATGTGGGTAACTAACATCCCGCTGACACATTTTTACGAATGTTAGACAAGGCAAGTCTTGAGGTTACAATTGAATAACCCAAACTAATGAAAAACCATAAATCAGCCTGTGTCAAGACACATGGTCCAGCAAGTCCTTCTATCCATAAACCTGATTAGTGAATTAATTTGTTCCAGATGTTTATAGATCCTAGATTAAAAAGCCCTATAGACCTTCACAGTCAATTTTTAGTAGTGTCAATCAGTTATGAGGTATCACATTTTAAAAACAAAACAAAATTTTAAATGACATTTTTTTTATTCTGAGAACAATTAAATATGACTTAAAGGAGTCTTCAACTGTTTGCAGGAAGCCCTGATTCAATCCTTAGCACCCCACAAAGCCTTTTTCAATTTTGAAAGACTATCTGTTAGACATTATCAATATAAAAAATAGCACTGTTCTGACTATTGAAATACTTATCTAAAATTTTTAATAGTAATTAAGAAAAATTTCCAATTTGAATAGTTTTTATTTTTTTTGAGAACCTCCAAAATAGTTTAACTTGACAATTATTTTTTTTTTTTTCATTTTGCTTTGGAATTTGTATTTCAATGTGGAAGAAAAATCAAAGGATCCCCGAAAGAGCTTTTTAGAACTCCCCTATAAGAGAGGTATAAATTTTTCCGTTTGGTCAATTCCTATATTATATTTTTTATTATTTGTGCAGGAGCCCCTGCCTGAGACACCGCCGAACCTGAAGGAAACAGACCGGATAAACAGTTCTCTGCACCCAAATCCCATGGGAAGGAGAGCTAAACCTTCAGAGAGGCAGACACGCCTGGGAAAAACCAGAAGAGACTGCCTTCTACACACATTGTTGATTCCAGAGGAAAACACCGAGGCCATCTGAACCCTGGTGCACGGAGGCTCCCGGAAGAGGCAGCGAGATCTTCCTGGTCGCTGCCACTGCAAGGAGAGCCTGTTTAACCCCATGAGCGAACTTGAGCCTCGGGACCAAAGGTAAGACTAACTTATCTGCTGCAAGTGACTTGGCCGGGTGGAATCGGGACAACAGAGGCAGAATCCTCTAGGACCAGGCACGCCCTGTGTTTACCGGAAGTCCCACACCTGGATCCCGCCCGCAGCAGCTCTCTGCTCCCAGAACCCGTGGAGAGATACCTCACCGCCTGGTCAGGTGGGCACCCTGAGGCTGCAGAGCAGAAGAGACCACCAACACTGCCCACCCCTGCCCACATCCCTGGCCCAAGAGGAAACTGTATAAGGCCCTGGGCCCCCGTGGAGAGGGCCCAGGTGAGGCAGGAGCCCTGCCTGAGACACCGAACCTGAAGGAAACAGACCGATAAACAGTTCTCTGCACCCAAATCCTGTGGGAAGGAGAGCTAAACCTTCAGAGAGGCAGACACGCCTGAAAACCAGAAGAGACTGCTTTCTCACACATTGCTGATTCCAGAGGAAAACACCGAGGCCATCTGAACCCTGGTGCACGGAGGCTCCCGGAAGAGGCAGCGAGATCTTCCCGGTTGCTGCCACTCAGAGAGCCCGTGGGCAGCACCCCGAGAGCAAACTTGAGCCTCGGGACCACAGGTAAGACCAACTTTTCTGCTGCAAGTGACCTGCCTGGTGAACTCAAGACACAGGCCCACAGGAACAGCTGAAGACCTGTAGAGGGACAAAACTACACACACGAAAGCAGAACACTCTGTCCCCATAACTGGCTGAAAGAAAACAGTAAAACAGGTCTACAGCACTCCTGACACACAGGCTTATAGGACAGTCTAGCCACTGTCAGAATTAGCAGAACAAAGTAACACTAGAGATAATCTGATGGCGAGAGGCAAGCGCAGGAACACAAGCAACAGAAACCAAGACTACATGGCATCATCGGAGCCCAATTCTCCCACCAAAACAAACATGCAATATCCAAACACACCAGAAAAGCAAGATCTAGTTTCAAAATCAGATTTGATCATGATGCTGTAGGACTTCAAGAAAGACGTGAAGAACTCCCACAGGAAAACATTAGAGAACAAGTAGAAGCCTACAGAGAGGAATCGCAAAAAATCCCTGAAAGAATTCCAGGAAAACACAAACAAACAGTTGAAGGAATTAAAAAAATGGAAATAGAAGCAATCAAGAAAGAACACATGGAAATAACCCTGGATATAGAAAACCAAAAGAAGAGACAAGGAGCTGTAGATACAAGCTTCACCAACAGAATACAAGAGATGGAAGAGAGAATCTCAGGAGCAGAAGATTCCATAGAAATCATTGACTCAACTGTCAAAGATAATGTAAAGCAGGAAAAAACTACTGGTCCAAAACATACAGGAAATCCAGGACTCAATGAGAAGATCAAACCTAAGGATAATAGGTATAGAAGAGAGTGAAGACTCCCAGCTCAAAGGACCAGTAAATATCTTCAACAAAATCATAGAAGAAAACTTCCCTAACCTAAAAAAAGAGATACCCATAGGCATACAAGAAGCCTACAGAACTCCAAATAGATTGGACCAGAAAAGAAACACCTCCCGTCACATAATAGTCAAAACACCAAACGCACAAAATAAAGAAAGAATATTAAAAGCAGTAAGGGAAAAAGGTCAAGTAACATATAAAGGCAGACCTATCAGAATCACACCAGACTTCTCGCCAGAAACTATGAAGGCCAGAAGATCCTGGACTGATGTCATACAGACCCTAAGAGAACACAAATGCCAGCCCAGGCTACTGTATCCTGCAAAACTCTCAATTAACATAGATGGAGAAACCAAGATATTCCATGACAAAACCAGATTTACACAATATCTTTCTACAAATCCAGCACTACAAAGGATAATAAATGGTAAAGCACAATATAAGGAGGCAAGCTATACCCAAGAAGAGGCAAGAATCTAATCGTCTTGGCAACAAAACAAAGAGAAGAAAAGCACACAAACACAACCTCACATCCAAATATGAATATAACAGGAAGCAATAATCACTATTCCTTAATATCTCTCAACATCAATGGCCCAACTCCCCAATAAAAAGACATAGATTAACAAACTGATACGCAACGAGGACCCTGCATTCTGCTGCCTACAGGAAACACACCTCAGAGACAAAGACAGACACTACCTCAGAGTGAAAGGCTGGGAAACAACTTTCCAAAAATGGTCTGAAGAAGCAAGCTGAGTAGCCATTCTAATATCAAATAAAATCAATTTCAACTAAAAGTCATCAAAAAGATAAGGAAGGACACTTTATATTCATCAAAGGAAAAATCCACCAAGATGAACTCTCAATCCTAAATATCTATGCCCCAAATACAAGGGCACCTACATACGTAAAAGAAACCTTACTAAAGCTCAAAACACACATTGCACCTCACACAATAATAGTAGGAGATTTCAACACCCCACTCTCATCAATGGACAGATCATGGAAACAGAAATTAAACAGAGACGAGACAGACTAAGAGAAGTCATGAGCCAAATGGACTTAACGGATATTTATAGAACGCTCTACCCTAAAGCAAAAGGATATACCTTCTTCTCAGCTCCTCATGGTATTTTCTCCAAAATTGACCATATAATTGGTCAAAAACAGGCCTCAACAGATACAGAAAGATAGAAATAATCCCATGCGTATATCGGACCACCACGGCCTAAAGCTGGTCTTCAATAACAATAAGGAAGAATGCCCACATATACGCGGGAAACTGAACAATGCTCTACTCAATGATAACCTGGTCAAGGAAGAAATAAAGAAAGAAATTAAAAACTTTTTAGAATTTAATGAAAATGAAGGTACAACATACCCAAACTTATGGGACACAATGAAAGCTGTGCTAAGAGGAAAACTCATAGCGCTGAGTGCCTGCAGAAAGAAACAGGAAAGAGCATATGTCAGCAGCTTGACAGCACACCTAAAAGCTCTAGAACAAAAAGAAGCAAATACACCCAGGAGGAGTAGAAGGCAGGAAATAATCAAACTCAGAGCTGAAATCAACCAAGTAGAAACAAAAAGGACCATAGAAAGAATCAACAGAACCAAAAGTTGGTTCTTTGAGAAAATCAACAAGATAGATAAACCCCTAGCCAGATTAACGAGAGGACACAGAGAGTGTGTCCAAATTAACAAAATCAGAAATGAAAAGGAGACATAACTACAGATTCAGAGGAAATTCAAAAATCATTAGATCTTACTATAAAAGCCTATATTCAACAAAACTTGAAAATCTACAGGAAATGGACAATTTCCTAGACAGATACCAGGTACCAAGTTAAATCAGGAACAGATAAACCAGTTAAACAACCCCATAACTCCTAAGGAAATAGAAGCAGTCATTAAAGGTCTCCCAACCAAAAGAGCCCAGGTCCAGACGGGTTTAGTGCAGAATTTATCAGACCTTCATAGAAGACCTCATACCAATATTATCCAAACTATTCCACAAAATTGAAACAGATGGAGCACTACCAATTCCTTCTATGAAGCCACAATTACTTTTATACCTAAACCACAAAAGACCCAACAAAGAAAGAGAACTTCAGACCAATTTCCCTTATGAACATTGACGCAAAAATACTCAACAAATTTCTGGCAAACCGAATCCAAGAGCACATCAAAACAATCATCCACCATGATCAAGTAGGCTTCATCCCAGGCATGCAGGGATGGTTTAATATACGGAAAACCATCAACGGATCCATTATATAAACAAACTGAAAGAACAAAACCACATGATCATTTCATTAGATGCTGAGAAAGCATTTGACAAAATTCAACACCCTTCATGATAAAAAGTCCTGAAAGAATAGGAATACAAGGCCCATACCTAAACATAGTAAAGCCATATACAGCAAACCAGTTGCTAACATTAAACTAAATGGAGAGAAACTTGAAGCAATCCCACTAAAATCAGGGACTAGACAAGGCTGCCCACTCTCCCCTACTTATTCAATATAGTTCTTGAAGTTCTAGCCAGAGCAATCAGACAACAAAAGGAGATCAAGGGATACAGATCGAAAAGAAGAAGTCAAAATATCACTATTTGCAGATGATATGATAGTATATTTAAGATCCCAAAAGTTCCACCAGAGAACTACTAAAGCTGATAAACAACTTCAGCAAAGTGGCTGGGTATAAATTAACTCAAATAAATCAGTAGCCTTCCTCTACACAAAAAGAGAAACAAGCCGAGAAAGAAATTAGGGAAACGACACCTTCATAATAGACCCAAATAATATAAAATACCTCGTGTGACTTTAACCAAGCAAGTAAAAGATCTGTACAATAAGAACTTCAAGACACTGAAGAAAGAAATTGAAGAAGACCTCAGAAGGTGGAAAGATCTCCCATGCTCATGGATTGGCAGGATTAATATAGTAAAAAATGGCCATTTTACCAAAAGCGATCTACAGATTCAATGCAATCCCCATCAAAATACCAATCCAATTCTTCAAAGAGTTAGACAGAACAATTTGCAAATTCATCTGAATAACAAAAACCCAGGATAGCTAAAACTATCCTCAACAATAAAAGGACTTCAGGGGAATCACTATCCCTGAACTCAAGCAGTATTACAGAGCAATAGTGATAAAAACTGCATGGTATTGGTACAGAGACAGACAGATAGACCAATGGAACAGAATTGAAGACCCAGAAATGAATCCACACACCCATGGTCACTTGATTTTTGACAAAGGAGCCAAATCCATCCAATGGAAAAAAAAGATAGCATTTTCAGCAAATGGTGCTGGTTCAACTGGAGGTCAACATGTAGAAGAATGCAGATCGATCCATGCTTATCACCCTGTACAAAGCTTAAGTCCAAGTGGATCAAGGACCTCCACATCAAACCAGACACACTCAAACTAATAGAAGAAAACTAGGGAAGCATCTGGAACACATGGGCACTGGAAAAAATTTCCTGAACAAAACACCAATGGCTTATGCTCTAAGATCAAGAATCGACAAATGGGATCTCATAAAACTGCAAAGCTTCTGTAAGGCAAAGGACACTGTGGTTAGGACAAAACGGCAACCAACAGATTGGGAAAAGATCTTTACCAATCCTACAACAGATAGAGGGCTTATATCCAAAATATACAAAGAACTGAAGAAGTTAGACAGCAAGGAGACAAATAACCCTATTAAAAAATGGGGTTCAGAGCTAAACAGAGAATTCACAGCTGAGGAATGCCGAATGGCTGAGAAACACCTAAAGAAATGTTCAACATCGTTAGTCATAAGGGAAATGCAAATCAAAACAACCCTGAGATTTCACCTCACACCAGTGAGAATGGCTAAGATCAAAAACTCAGGTGACAGCAAATGCTGGCGAGGATGTGGAGAAAGGGGAACACCTCCATTGTTGGTGGGGGTTGCAGACTGCTACAACCATTCTGGAAATCAGTCTGGAGGTTCCTCAGAAAATTGGACATTGAACTGCCTGAGGATCCAGCTATACCTCTCCTGGGCATATACCCAAAAGATGCCCCAACATATAAAAAAGACACGTGTCCACTATGTTCATCGTAGCCTTATTTATAATAGCCAGAAGCTGGAAAGAACCCAGATGCCCTTCAACAGAGGAATGGATACAGAAAATGTGGTACATCTACACAATGGAATATTACTCAGCTATCAAAAACAATGACTTTATGAAATTCATAGGCAAATGGTTGAACTGAAAAATATCATCCTGAGTGAGCTAACCCAATCACAGAAAGACATACATGGTATGTACTCATTGATAAGTGGCTATTAGCCCAAATGCTTGAGTTACCCTAGATGCCTAGAACAAATGAAACTCAAGACGGATGATCAAAATGAGTGCAGATCGCCTCATGAGAGACACAGCCAGAATACAGCAAACATACAGAGCAGTATGCCAGCAGGAATCCACTGAACTGAAAAGGGACCCCTGTTGAAGGAATCAGAGAAAGAACTGGAAAGCTTGAAGGGGCTCGAGACCCCATATGTACAACAATGCCAAGCAACCAGAGCTTCCAGGGACTAAGCCACTACCCAAAGACTATACATGGACTGACCCTGGACTCTGACCTCGTAGGTAGCAATGAATATCCTAGTAAGAGCACCAGTGGAAGGGGAAGCCTGGGTCCTGCTAAGACTGAACCCCTATCCTAGACTGTTGGGGAGGGCACCAATGAAGGAAGGGGGACTGGGGATGTTTGGGAGGAACCCAAAACCGAAAGGGAATACATTCAAATGTATATAAGAAATACTCAAATTAATAATAATAAAAAAAAAAAGAATAAATCGCCTTCTGCATTGTGTCGGACTGTACTGTACTTATATTTGTATGCAACACATCATCGTCTACTGTTGCTTTCACGGTGAAATTTATTCTATTCCAACTGAGATACTCCCACATAGTAAGCAGGAGTCCATGTTATCTGAACTGAGGCTTAAGACCCAAGTGAGTGCGCACCGATAAAAACCTTGTACTCACCCGCGCTATAGATGATGTCACTAAAGTCATTAGTATCCCTTAAATACAGATGCCCTCTATTTGCTGGCTAGCATCAGGTAAAGGTCTAAATTGTCTATCCAGGATTCTGTTTTCAGAGGTAAAAACCAAAGACGGTGCTTCACACTACTGGATGCACTTAGAAAATAATTGAGAAGCCAAGAAAACCACACTCATGATTGTCTATCAAAGACACATTTCTGTTGGCCCTTTTGTTGGTAATGCTTGAGTGTCTGCACCCATGCAGTGTACTCAGTGCTTATTTTTACCAAGAGATTTTTGTGCAGCTTTTCCAGGTCCTCCCTAACCAACAAAGCAGAAAATCAGAGGGTTCTATGTGTGGCTCAAGGAATTTGTTTGAAAATCTTGAGCAGTACTGGAAAGACAACACAAGGAATGTACACCCTTGCCCCGGGCTGGGTTCCTAAGAGAGGCCCAGGCTGGTATATCGAAAGCACTGGAGGCAAGGAAGAGTGCAGCCTACTGGGCGGGGTTGGCTGAAAGCCGCCAGCCTGGAGCCAGCAGGGCTCCTCAGAAGCACTGTGAGAGCCCTCAGGAAAGAACTCAGGCTACCCCCACTCGCTCCCATCTCCGTCTGGCCCCGCCCACTTCATCCTGCAGTTGTTTCTCACGGAAATGTATTAGTAGTGTTAATACATAAATGGGATAAAATGAGTTCAATTCTTTTTAGTTTCTCAGCTTGAATTTCTTATGTGATACCTATCAATAGTTATAATGCACAAAACTCAAGTTCTGAAGAAATTTTCGAGTGGAGAGTCTTGAGACCCCTAGGGATTACAACAAGCACTCTTGACTCACGCACATTTTTTTTCCTGATTTTATTACTTTATTTCATTTAAAAACTTTAATAGTGTACTATGGCGACAAGATCTGTCTATGTAGTTTAGGTTAGCCTGCTATTCCTGTCCCCCAGCTTTTGTCTTGAGTCCTGGCATAACAGGATAGAGGCAAGGGCCCTAACTGCATGAAGTTTACTATAAATGAGTATTTTCTGCCATGCTTGATAACAATTACTTCACATTAGTTTAAGCTAATTAAATATATTAATTTAAGGGTCTTCCTTCAGTCTTTTGTGCATGAATTTTAGATGTCGTTCTGCTTTTAACAATACAAGACCTTATTAAGGTTTTGGGGGAAGGTTCAGTGACTCCGTGGATAAAAAGCAAACCATCTGGGTTTGTTCCTCGACTTCACACGGTGGGTTGGGAGAACTGACTTACACAAGTTATCTCTGGACATCCATGAGTACACCATATATTGGAAAACAAAGAAATAAACTATAAAAGGCTGTAGTTACATTTCTTAAGAAACAGTTTTTACATCATCAGTCTAGGTATCTTCTTGCTTCAGTCTCCTGAATGCAAGTATAAACCATCACAGTCCTTATTGATTTAGAGTTACCAAAATAGTAACAGATTCCATCATTCTCTCACTTGTCTTAAACAGTGATGTTTTAGACAGGCTTAATTTCTACGCTACCAGATAGTATTTTGGATAGTAGGTTTGAAAAATTGCTGAACCAGGCCTGAGTTGTGACTCAGTTGGTAGAGGGCTTGCTTAGTATCAAGAATCCTGATCCTTGATCCTTGGGCTGGGTCTCAGCCCTGAGAAAAAAAGATGGGTGTAGTAGAACACACGTGTAACCCCAGCACTTGACCTCAGGATCTCAATTTCAAGGTCATCCTCCATTCTATTGTGAATTTGAAGGTCTGAGCCCTGAAGAGATTTTCTATTCACACACACACACACACACACACACACACACAGAGAGAGAGAGAGAGAGAGAGAGAGAGAGAGAGAGAGACAGAGAGAGACAGAGAGACAGAGAGAGACAGGAGACAGGCAGAGACAGGCAGAGACACAGAGACAGAGAGACCAAGAGAATTTTCTGGACATTATGAAAAATGGATGGTTTACGTGAAAGTTATAGAACTTATCTATGATATCTTTATCTAGGGTAGGTGCACCTTATTCTTTCTTTCTTTGGAAGTCTGTTTAAGGAGCTATCAGAAGACTGGAGAGATTGTTAAGTAGTTAAAAATGCTTATTTTTGTAGAATACCTGTTCAAATACCAGTACCCATACAGTGGCTCACAACCATCCATAACTTGAGTTCCAGAGGATCTGATGTTCATATTTTCTTCTGACATACACAGGAACCAGGCATGCATATAGTGCATAGACAAACAACCTGCAGGTAAAACCTTCACAAACATAAAATAAAAAAGTCTTTATGATTTCATTTAAAGAGAAATAAGATCAAATTGATGTAATCAGGGGCTTAGAAGAATCTAGAGTGGATCGTGGGACACATTTTTGAGTGTCTATAATTTGTCCTGGGCAGAGACTGTAACCCTTAGGGATCCCAGGTGGAGAGCAGCTGTGCTTACTAGAGCCTCTCATATTTTAGGGAATGCAGGATTGAGAAACCATTTGAAAAACCTGGCTTCACATTTCATCAAGCCTTCAAACTTCTTAGCCTGTTGACCTCCAGGAAAAATTAATTCTGCACATCTAGAAGGTGGAAAGTGTCAGGGGCACTTTCCTTTGCAGCTCGTTCTCTTTGGGATGTTGGTTTTCAGTGTCCTATTTCTCTTAGCAAACCCAAGTGGTATCTTTTCACCTTTAGTTTTGTGAATTGGCAGAAAGTTTCCTTGGTTCCTTTTTAAATTTATGTATTTATTTATTAATTTATTGGTTATTTTATTTACTATATTTCAAATATTATCCCCTTTTCATTTTCCTCCCAGAAACCCACGGTCCCATCCCCTTTCCCCTGCTTCTTCTAGGCAGTATTCCTCCACCCACCCATCCACTTGTCCCACATTCCCACTCCTGACATTCCCTCAATAATGGGGAACAGGTTTTCACAGGACCATATTTCCTCCCATTGATGTTGAAGCTGATAAGGCCATCCTCTGCTGCATACAGAGTTGGGGGGCCATGGGCCTGTCCTGTATACTTTTTGGTTTGGTGGTTTAGTCCCTGGGACTTGGGAGTATCTTGTTCACTGATAATGGTTCTTCCTATGGAAAACCAGAGCCTTGCTCTTGTCTTGCTTCCAAGTCTACTTTTCATCATAGGTATAGAGTAGGCAAATGTCCTATGGAGAAAAAACTGTATATATGTTGATTTACCTTCAGATTTCCTTTATTGGAAGCCTTGGCCCAAAGTTCCAAATTTTTTTTTATAGCTACCCCATACCCCTTCTAGCCTCAATAGAAGCATCAGTCATGACCTAATAGTCCACAATATTAGTCTAGGGAAGCGTGAACAGCACCAGTCCCATTTATCAGAGTAAGAGTTCATCACCATCATCTCCGTCTGACCTCAGATTTATAACCAGCAATGTAAGAGGAGTTTGTTGCAAGTATAGACTCAGATGTGATCATAGTTGACTTTAATTCTTAATATTTTTGTTTAAAAGTTTTTGCCTTACCAAGAATGCCCCTTCGTTTTTGTTTTTTGTTTTTTTTTTTTCAGGTTGTATTTCCTTATCTATAATATAAGGCCAATCATAGAACACATCCAGGAGGTTTGTGACTAAAACATGTAACAGTGCTAGACAAGTAAATTAAATTGGGTGTATATTAGCTATGAGTGCTAATCCTAGAAACCGTAGGTACAGCTTGTAATGATTGTACTCAGAAGGGTTATTTAATATAATGAACCTTGTACATTACTTTCATTCTCCTCTTCTCTCCCTCTTTATCTCTGTTTTTTGTCAGTCTCCAGGATCTAAGGATGATTTTGTACTCA
>NC_046172.1:13906622-13939711 GCF_011064425.1 Rattus rattus
TGGAAATCATTACCTCAATGCTGTGATTATAGGCATGAACCATCATAACTACCCTTTTGTAGTATTTCAAAGTTATCCGATATCATTGATCTGTAGGACTCTAACGACTGATCTTTTGCAAACCTTTTCCATGTGCTCTAGTTCCTTCGTCTGGTAGGTTTCCCATTATACAGTCTACATTCTAACCTATGAGACATACCTCAAATATAAACAAGTAAACGAAAAAAAACTGTTTCTTTCAAGTTTTTCCCCAAAATGCCCATTATATTACTGCCTTTTTGATAATGCAATCCTTTTGGAGTATAAGGCCTTTCTTTTTTTCTTCTTTTCTTTTCTTTCTTTCTTTCTTTTCTTTCTTTCTTTCTTTTTTCTTCCTTCCTTCCTTCCTTCCTTTCCTTCCTTCTTTTAATTGAAAATACAGTTTTTCTTACATAATATATGCTGATTATGATCATTCCTCCCTCTAATCTTCTCAGTACCTCTTTATTGCTCTCTCCAATCCCTATTCACTCCTCTTCTGTCTGTCACCAGAAAATAAACAGGCTTCTAATGGATATTAATAAAATCAAATATAATTTAATAAGATTAAGCAAAAACTAATACATGGGAATAGGACAAAGCAAACACAGGGAAAATAGTCCAAGAAAAGTCACAAGAAATGGAGACACAGAGACTCACTTGTTAAGACACTTAGGAAGTCCATAAAAACACCAAACTAGAAGCTATTATATATACACAAATGACCTATAGGACCAAAAAGAAAAAATATAAATAATATAAAATAAAAATTAAGATAAAGTTAACAAACAAACAAAGAGCAAAAATGCTGACACAGCATTATGGGACAAGGAACCTACAAAGATATTGAGTCCATGTTCTATTTACCATTTACTACTAGGCATGCAGCCTACCCTTAAAAGTAATTTGTCCTTAGTAAATCTCTAACCCAGAAGCTATCTTTCTTACAAAAGAAAACTTAGTCTTTTTCCAAGGAAGACTCATGAAAAAATAAACTACTTATTTTTATTTTTTAAAATTTTTTGTTAGATATATTTCTTTACTTTCATTTTGAACATTATTCTTTCCGTATTCTGAGACCTTCCTCAATTTCTTTCTTCAGACACTTGAAGTTCTTGTCACAAAAATCTTTCACTTGCTTGGCTAAAGTCACACCAAGATATTTTTTTATTTGGTACTATTGTGAAGGGTGTAATTTTCTTAATTTCTTTCTCAGCCTGTTTATCCTTTGAGTAGAGAAAGGCTACTGATTTGTTTGAGTTAATTTAAACCCCCACACTTTGCTGAAGTTGTTTATCGTTAAGTAGTTCTGGTAGAACTTTTGGGGTCACTTTAAGTATACTATCATATCATCTGCAAATAGTGATATTTGATTTCTTCCTTCCAATTTGTATCCCTTGACCTCCTTTTTGCTGTCTGTTTGCTCTGGCTAGACTTTTAGTACTATATTGAATAAGTAGGGAGAGGGTAACCTTCTCTATTCCTGATTTTAGTAGGATTGCTCTTGTTTTTTTTATTTAGTTTGATGTTAGTGACTGGTTTGCTGTATATTGCTTTTACTATGTTTAGATATGGGCCTTGAATTACTGATCTTTCCAGGACTTTTATCATGAAGGTGTTGAATTTTGTCAAATGCTTTCTAACATCTAATGAAATGACATGTGGATTTTTTATCTTTCAGTTTGTTTTATATAGTGATTACATTGATGGATTTTCGATATTAAACCATCCCTGCATGCCTGGGATGAAGCCTACTGATCATAATGGATGATTGTTTTGATGTGTACTTGGATTCGATTTGCAAGAATTTTATTGAGTATTTTTGTGTCAACATTCATAAAGGAATATTGGTCTGCAGTTTTCTTTTTTGTTGGGTCTTTTTGTGGTTTTGATATAGGAAGGAATTTGGTAGTGCTCTGTCTATTTCAATTTTGTGGAATAGCTTGGATAATATTGGTATGAGGTCTTCTATGAAGGTCTGATAGAATTCTGCACTGAACCCACCTGGATCTGGGCTCATTTTGGTTGGGAGACTTTTAATAACTGCTTCTATTTCTTTAGGAGTTATGGGGTTGTTTAAATGGTTTATTGGTACCTGGTATTTGTCTAGAAAATTGTCCATTTCCTCCAGATTTTCCATTTTTGCTGAATATAGGAGTTTTTTAGTAGGATCTGATGATTTTTTAATTTTTTCAGACCTGTTGTTATTTCTGATTTTGTTAATTTGGATACACTCTCTGTGACCTATAGTTAGTCTGGCTAAGAGGTTATCTATCTTGTTGATTTTCTCAAAGAACCAGCTACTGGTTTTGTTGATTCTTTGTATAGTCCTTTTCATTTCTACTTGGTTGATTTCAGCTCTGATTTTGATTTTTTCCTGCCTTCTACTCCTCTTGGGTTTATTTATTTCTTTTTGTTCTAGAGCTTTTAGGTGTGCTGTCAAGCTGCTGACACATGCTCTCTCCTGTTTCTTTTTTTGCAGGCACTCAGAGCTATGAGTTTTCTCTTAGTACAGCTTTCATTGTGTCTCATAAGTTTGGGTATGTTGTATCTTCATTTTCATTAAATTCTAAGAAGTCTTTAATTCTTTATTTCTTTCTTGACCGAGTTGTTATTGAGTAGAGCATTGTTCAACTTCTATGCATATGTGAGCTTTCTGACATTATTGTTGTTATTGAGGACCAGTCTTAGTGCGTGGTGATTTGATAGGATGCATGGGAATATTTCTGTCTTTCTTTATCTGTTGAGGACTATCTTGTGACCGATTATATGGTCAATTTTTGAGAAGGTTCCATGAGGTGGTGAGAAGAAGGTATATCCTTTTTTTTTAGGATAGAATGTCCTATAAATATCTGTTATATCCACTTGGTTCATAACTTCTGTTAGTTTCTCTATGTCTCTGTTTAATTTCTGTTTGCATGATCTGTCCACTGATGAGAGTGGAGTGTTGAAATCTACTATTATTGTGTGAGGTGCAATGTGTTCTTTGAGCTTGAGGGGTTTTTTTTATGGATGTAGGTGCCTTGCATTTTGAGCATAGATATTTAGGATTGAGAGTTCATCTTGGTGGATTTTTCCTTTGATGAATATGAAGTGTCCTTCCTCATCTTTTTTAATGACTTTTGGTTGAAAGTCAATTTATTTGATATTAGAATGGCAACTCCAGCTTGTTTCTTTGGGCCATTTGCTTGGAAATTTGTTTTCTAGCCATTTACTGTGAAGTAGTTTCTATCTTTGTCTCTGAGGTGTTTTTCCTGCATGCATCAAAATGCTGGGTCCTCTTTACATGTCCAGTCTGTTAGTCTATGTCTTTTCATTGGGGAATTGAGTCTGTTGATGTTGAGAAATATTAAAGAATAGTGATTGTCGCTTCCTGTTATTTTCGTTGTAAGAGGTATAATTATGTTTGTTTGTCTTTCTTTTGGTTTCATTGCAAGGAAATAATATTCTTGCTTCTGTACGGTATAACTTCTCTTCTTGTGTTGGAGTTTTCCATCTATTATCTTTTGTAGGGCTGGATTTGTAGAAAGATATTGTGTAAATTTGGTTTTATCATGGAATATCTTGGTTTCCCCATTTATGTTAATTGAAAGTTTTGCTGGATACAGTAAGTTGGGGTGGCAATTGTGTTCTCTTAGGGTCTGTATGACATCTGTCCAGGATCTTCTGGCTTTCATAGTCTCTGGTGAGAAGTCTGGTGTAATTCTTATAGGTTTGCCTTAATATGTTATTTGACCTTTTTCCCTTACCGCTTTTAATATTCTTTCTTTTTTTGTGCATTTGGTGTCTTATGTGACAAGAGGAATTTCTCTTCTGGTCCAATCTATTTGGAGTTTTGTAGGCTTTTGTATGTTTGTGGGCATCTTTTCTTTAGGTTGGGAAGTTTTCTTTCATAATTTTGTTGAATATATTTACTGGACCTTGAGTTGGGAGTCTTCCTTTCTTCTATACCTATTATCCTTAGGGTTTGAACTTTTCATTGTGCCCTGCATTTCCTGTATGTTTTGGGCTAGGAGCTTTTTGTGTTTTACATTATCTTTGACAGTTGTGTCGGTGTTTTCTATGGTATCTTCTGCCCCTGAGATTCTCTCTTCTATCTCTTGTATTCTGTTGGTGATGCTTGTATCTATGGCTCCTTGTCTCTTCCTTTGGTTTTCTATATCCAGGGTTGTCTCCTTTTGTGTTTTCTTTATTGTTTCTATTTCCATTTTCAATTCATTCACCTATTTGGTTGTGTTTTCCTGTAATTCTTTCAGGTATTTTTTTGTTTCCTCTCTAAGGGCTTCTACTTGTTTACTTGTGTTTTCCTGCATTTCTTTAAGGGAATTCTTTATGTCTTTCTAAAAGTCCTCCATCATTATCAAAAAATGTGATTTTAAATCTAAATCTTACTTTTCTGGTGTGTTTGGATATCCAGTATTTTCTTTGGTGGGAGAACTGGGCTCTGATGTTGCTAAGTAGTCTTGGCTTCTGTTGATTCGGTTCCTGTGCTTGCCTCTAGCCATTGGGTTGTCTCTGGTGTTTGTTTGTCTTGCTGTTTCTGGGAGTGACTTGGCCCTGCTGTAGGCCTCTGTGTCAGAACTTCTGTAGAACTGTTTTCCTGTTTTCTTTCAGCCTTTCCTGAGAACAGGTGCTCTGATTTCAGGTGTTGGTGCTTCTGGAGACTGTCTTCCAGCTCTAGACACAGCAGGAATCAAAGGGTCCTGTTCCTGATTGCTTGTAGGTCCTTGCACCCAGTGAGCCCAGTTGGCACTATGTGATTCCCTCTTGGGTCTGGACTGTGGGCAGAGGGTAGTCTCCTCTGACTTCTCAGGAGTATCCACACTTCTGAGGATCCAGCTCTGTCTTCCACAGGATTTGGGTGCAGGGAGCTGTTTGGCCGGTTCAGTTCAATCCTGAGCACAGACCAGAACTGCGGGTACCAGCGGCTGTCTGTTCTTATATCCCTGTGTCCAGAGGCACTGTGGAATTTCTTCTTGGACCATGGATGTGGGCCGAGGTGTACAGAAGTGGCAGTCTGTCCTGAGGTCTCAGGATGTCTGCATTCCTGGGTGGTCTGCTCTCTTCTCCACGGGGTTTGAGTGCAGGGAACTCCTCCTCCTCCTCTCTTCTTCTTCTTCTTCTTCTTCTTCTTCTTCTTCTTCTTCTTCTTCTTCTTCTTCTTCTTCTTCTTCTTCTTCTTCTTCTTCTTCTTCTTCTTCTTCTTCTTCTTGTTCTTCTTCTTCTTGTTCTTCTTTCTTCTTGTCTTCTTCTTCTTGTTCTTTCTTCTTGTTCTTGTTCTATCCCATCCTCCTCCTCCTCCCCTCCTCCTCCTCCTCCTCCTCCTCAGTCCCTTTTTTCTTGCTATTCTTAGATTTGGAACTTTTTATCATTTTGTTCCTAGACTCTGACAAACTAATCTTTGATGAACAAAAACAGAATATTTGAATGTATCAGTCCACTCATCCATGTACTTTATCCAATTGCAGGCTGTAAAATATATTAGCATCATCTTCAATTCCCATGGCTACAGCATTAGATCTGTATCACATTACCCCTTGCCTAAGTCTTTTGGCCACCCTGCTATTTCTGCTTTGTCTCCATGTCTGTTTGCCAGAGAACACAGGTGTGAGATGACGAATCTTTCTATTCTCACAGTTCTGCTTATTTTCATTGTGTTATTTAGAAATATTCAGTGTATCTGGGTCTCTACCCCTGCAAACTAGACTTTCATTCACTATTTGTCTAACTTAACCTTTTTCTTACCCCTCACTCCAGATCTTCTAATGTGCCTTCATAGAAGAGTAGTCTGGGATGCATAAGTTACCAATGCTTAGTGTTCACCAAAAATTAAAGAGATCTCTCGGGTGCCACTGGGATCCGTTGTAAAAGCTCCCCCAAGTGACTGGAATGTGCATCAAGGCATATTGAGAATGTCTCTGAACCAGGGCACATTACTTTTGTTTTCTAAAGTGTATCTTCATTCTTTGCTCTTGCTTATGTTTTTGCCTTGGCAGATGCTTTCCATTAGCATTTATTATTTGGGGAGCTAATATAGACCATGTTAAGTGTTTAAAAATTGTATACATTCTTATATCTGCCACCTCAAATAAGGGTAATTTTATCACCCAGAAACATACATTTTTCACATCTAATTTAATTTATTTCTAGAAATCACTATGGACTCAATGTAGATTAGTTTTGCTTGCTCTTAGATAGCATAGCATTGTATGTGAATGGTATATTTTGTTTTCTCTATTTTTCTTAATAGAATACCTATGAAATTTTATCGATATAAATCTAGGTGCAGTAGTTAGTTCCTGTATTCATGAGAAATATTCTGTTTATCATATTTTAATTTTTGTATTTGTGGTTCAAGGTATATTTACTGATTTATCGATTTAGTGTATGTATGTGTACATGTATGTCACTGACCTTATGTGGAGGTAAGAGGAGAAACTGCAGGAACTGATTTTCTATTTCCATCATGTGAATCACAGCAAGTAAGCTCATGTTTGGCAACAAGAACATTTACAGACTGAATGACCTTCCAGCTCTGTGTTTTTATTTTTTAAGCAGGATTTTCTATAGCCCACCCTCTTTGTTGGGGCTAATCTTGAATTCCTGATTCTCTTAACTCAATCTTTATTTATTTACTTATTTATTTATGTATTTATGTATTTATGTATTTATGTATTTATTTTACTTATTAACTTTATTTCTCCATCATTGTCCCCCTCTCAGTCATCCCCTCCCACAATCCTTCCCCTATTCCCCCTTCTTCTCTGAGTGGGTGTAGACCACCTGGGTATCCCCCTACCCTGGCAGTTCAAATCTCTCTGTGAGGCTACTGACTCAGTCTCTTATGTGTTAGATTTACATAGGTTAGATTTACCAGGTAGCACAATTTGTTTATTAACTCCTTGATATATGAGTTTGGCAGTTTTGTACAGTTACTGTCTGAAGCCCCTATAGTTATTCTCAGTCTGACATGATTTTTCTCTTTTTTAGCCTTGAAAACTAAGTTGAATTTGACATATTGGTTAACCATGTTATATATTAGTATATATGGGTAGATTTTGAGTATATTGTTTTTTTTCTTTTCTTTTCTCAAGGTGTTAAGGAGACTTTTCTTCTCTTTTATTAATTATTTCATTTATTTACATGGCAAATATTGCCTTCATCCCCCCTCACAGAGTTCTTCCCCTCTCCCCCTACTCTTCACCTAAGAGAGGGTACCCCCCAGGTATCCCCTGACCTTGAACATCAAGTGTCTAAAGGAATAAGCACACCCTCTCCCACTGAGGCCAGACAAGGCAGCCTTCTGCTGCTTAAGTGCAGGGGTTCTCAGACCAGCCTAGTATGCTCTTTGGAAGGTGGCTCAGCATCTGAGGATTTGTTGGTGTCCAAAGTAGTTGACATTGTTGATCTTCCCATGGGGTTGCCATCCCCTTAAGTTCCTTCAGTCCTTTCTCTAAGTCTTCCATACAGGTCCCCAACCTCTATCCAGTGCTTGGCTATGGGTATCTGAATCTATCTCAAGTCAGCTACTGGGTAGAGCCTATCAGAGAACAGCCATGCTTGGCTCCGGTCTGTAAGCACAACATAGAATCAGTAATGGTGTCAGCATTTGGTGCCCACCCATGGAATGTATGCCAACTTGGTCCTGTTGCTGGTGGGTCATTCCTTCAGTCTTTGGTCTATATTTTTGTCCCTGCATTTCTTTAGATGGGATAAATTTTGTAGGTGGGTTGACATAACCATTTCTCCAATGGGGGTCCTGTCTAACTACTGTAGCTGGTCTGTCTCTTCAGGTTCCTTAGCCCCAGCATTGAGCATTTGAACTAAAGTCACCCACATTGAGTCTTGGGAGGCTCCCCTATCCAAGGTCTCTGATTTTTCTAGAGGGTTCCCCCACCCCTAGCAGCTGCATATTTCCATTAATTCTCCTGGCCCTCTGGCTCTCTCTCTTGTCTCCTCCCCCAATACCAGATCCTGTTCCCTTATCTCCTCATTAGTCATCAGGGAAATGCAAATCAAAATGACCCTGAAATTCTACCTTACACCAAACAAAATGGCAAAAAAAAAAAAAAAAACAAAAAAACAAAAAAAACCAAAAAAAAAAAAAACAAAACAAAACAAAAAACAAAACCAAAACAAAAAAACCCCCAAAACCAAAACCAAAACCAAACAAAACAAACAAACAAACAAACAAAACCCTCAAGTGACAGCACATGGTGGCAAGGACGTGGAAAAGGGGAACACTCCTCCTTTGCTGGTGGGATTGCAAACTTGTACAACTCTGCAAATCATTCTGGTAGTTACTCAGAAAATTGGAAATACTTCTATTCTACCTAAAGACCCAACCATAACGCTTCTGAGCATATACCCAAAAGTTGCTCTACCATATCTCAAGGACACATACTCAGTTATGTTCATAGCAGTCTTATGCATAATAGCCAGAAACTGGAAGCAACCCATATGTTCCTCAACAGAAGAATGGATATAGAAAATGTGGTTCATTTACTCAGTGGAATACTATTTAGCTATTAAAAATAAGGACAACATGAATAGTGTAGGCAAATGGATAGAACTAGAAAATATCATCCTGAGTGAGTTAACTCAGACCCAAAAGGACATGCATAGCATGTACTCACTGATAAGTGGATATTAGCCAAAAAGTACAGAATACCCATGATGCATCCCACAAATCCTAAGAAGTTAAAGAAGAAGGAAGGCTCAAGCAAGGATGCTTAAGTCCCACTTAGAAGGGGGCACAAAAATAATCATGTTAGACAGAGGGAGGAAGAGAGGGACCTGAGTGGGAGAGAGAAGGAGACTTTTCTTCTTGAGCAAGAACTATGTAATTGGGAGATAAACTTAAAAATTATAGATATCTTCCTCAACACTTGCCACAACTGGCAAGGTGCTTTCCCCCCCTCTCCTTTCTTTCCTCTTTGCCAGTTCTGAATGTAGGGCATTGAACATGCAAGGCAAGCATTCTACTACTAGACTACAGCCTTAGCTCCTCCCTGCCTTTTTGCAAAATCTTGATAGCATTCTATCATGCATATGCAGCATATTTTAAAAAATATATTCATGTGGTGTCTGATTGCTCAGTATAGTGATTATAGATAATGATCATGTACTTCATTTTTAAGACAAAAGAAATGATCTCGGGTTCTTTTTTTCATAAAAATAATAATTATACACAGGATTTTCTCTATTTTTAATATTACAAAACATATGCCTATTTTTGAAATGCTAACTATTTTAGAATACTTCTTACTTCTATTTCTTTCTTACACTTATTGATCCATATACCTACCTCTATTTTTTGTTTATTTATTTGTGTGTTCGTGTGTGTGTGTGTGTGTGTGTGTGTGTGTATGTGTGTGTGTGTGTGTGTGTGTGCATTTATTCCCATGACCTTATGTAGAAGTGAGAAGCTAACTTGTGAAGGTTGGTCCTCTCCTTCTACCATGTGAGGTGTGGGAATGAAACTTTAGGTCATTAGGAATGGCAGCAGGAACCAGTATCTGCAGAGTCATCTTACATCTCCCTTCTTTCTTCTTCAGTAAAGAAAATATTTCATGTTTATTTACATCAACCACAGTACACTTGAGATACAGGTATGCAGACTGTGATAACTGATGAATTCCAAAGCCTTAATAGGCTAACTATGTGTAGAGCCCAGTACACCTATCTTAATATTCTAAGAAACATAACACAAGCTTCAACTCTACCTAAGGTATTGCATGGGGAAAAACATAGTGAGGTTTGTGTCAGTCACAATTCTATTAAGAAATGGAATACATACCTTGGATTTGGGGATAAAATTTACTGAAAGAACTATTTATACAATTATGGGCAAAGTTCAGAGAACCAAGAAGGCACAGTGAGATAAGCAGGAACTAGCAACCATAGGACACCTGACACTTAGGTTTGGGATATCTGCTTTTCTGGAAAGGAACAGGGACTCTCAGGGGAAGGTGTACTCTCGTAGAACATCCCCACTGTTGGTGCTCTCCCCTAGAGCAGAGAAGGGAGTCTAATGGATTTGAAAAGGAAATGCCAGAGGATAAACAACATATTTGTAATTTCACTCTTGGGAAGTTATTTTTTTCATATTCTAGGAAACCTCATAAAAGTAAATATGTATCAGTTAACCTTGCAGCCTGGTTTGTCAATTTGGGAATTCATAAAGCATATACTTCCCGGTAGGAAATGAAGTCGAGGGCTTTTGATGGTGAGAGTGGTAGAGATTACGTTTCCTAGAAAGCATGTCTACTATTTACTTTCCACCTAAAGCCCTGTCCTGTAAACCACATGAAGCTGCTGTATTCCTCTGCAGTGGTTCTCAACCTTCCTAATTCTATGACCCTTTAATACAGTTCCTCATGTTGTGGTTACCTTAACCATAAAATCACTTCTTTGCTACTTCATTACCGTAATTTTACTACTATTATGAATATAATGTAAATACCCAATCTACAAGATATCTGATATATGACCCACAATTTGATAAATACTGCACTATTGAGACACTAAATAGCTGACTTTTTTCCCACCAAGACAGGACTTTGTCTAGCCCAGTTTGGTTTAGTACGCAGACAAATAAAATCTTGAGGTCAACTGATCCTCCTGCTTCTAGTTTCAAAGTTCTTGGATTACAGGTCTGTACTATAGGACCTGGTTTTTCTCCCTTGTTGGACCTAAGGAGCAAGACACATGCTAAGAGAATACTGCTACTGAATTGTATTTCCAGGTCTCTCTCTTAAATTATAAGTATTATATTAATTACTGTTTGAGATGATAAAATCTTTCAGAAACCTATGCATACCTTCCTATATATGTTAGATCATCTTTAGATTTAAATTTTTAAGCAGTTGTTGCAATCAATTGTTTGGGAAATGATGACAAAAATTAAATTCTGCATAAATTTTATACACGTGCTTTCGCTGTCTTTGATCCACAGATATTATGCATGAGCCTACAGAGATCTCTATTCCAATCCCATCAGTTTTTACAAATTTCATACAGTCCCAAACTATTCTCTTCTTTACAGGAAAGATTTTTAAAAAAAAACACAGAAATCTTCAAGGAGAAGAAAAATTCATGATTTTTTCCTCTTCCTGAGCTGTTAGTTCAACATTTTAATGAATCAAATATTTATTAAAACGTCTAGAAATTGTATTACTATCCCAATGCTAATACTATACCAAAAGTCATTAATAAATAACCAAGTCTATCCATTTTTAAAATTAAGCAGGATGTCATGGCTTGTGCCTCTAATCTCAACATTGGTCAAACTGAGGAGGATTACTGAGAGTTTAAAGTCAGCCTGTGATGCATGATGAGATACAGCTCAGCCAGGGCAACAAACAACACACACACACACACACACACACACACACACACACACATATATATATATATATATATATATATATATATATGGCCATTTGTTCCATAATATTACCTTGAATTTTTTTTATGAGCATTTGAATATCTTTATAGTTTAGGAGAAAATGTCATTTGTTACTTCTGGAAAATATGTTATGTCTGAACTTTTATAAACTCATTGTTCTTTGGCAAACTGGATTTGTATATTAATCTTTATTAAAATTACATATTTAGATATGAGCACTCATTTTCAATAGTTGAAGGGTTGTCACATAAAGTGTTATAACAAGTATTGTAGCCTCAAATGATAGGACTAGAACTAGGCATACAGGCCACAGAGATGGGCACATTTGATTTTGCCCTACAGACTCACAATTGCCACGAAGCATATAGCATTGCTGACCTAACAGCTAGTAACTTTAAACCACTAGCCAATGCACTATTTCCAAAGTGCTTTCTGCTTATTTCCTGTTAACACTCTCAGATTAAAAGTTGCAGCTTGATCATGTGACTCATTTATTGCCAAACTAAGAGACACCCACTCGGATCCAAATTAATCACCTCTAACTTGTGTGACTAAGTCCGACATGGTTTGTATGACAAGTGGGAAAGTCACACAAAGAACATATTTGAATAGACCTTCTGGTTATAACGTAAAAGGTATGTCTCCTTAATATTATATATCCTACCAAACCAGCAGTTTTCAGCGTAGGAAGTGTATTTGTTTCTATGTACTAGAGAAATAGTACCAGGAAGGACTTTGATAGAGGAAAGCAATCACTTAGCTTCTTCAGTTAAAGGGATAGCATGCCCTTTCTCCTCCCCCTCCCACCCTGCCTCCCTCCTCTCCCTCCCTCCCTCTCCCTCTCCTCCCCTCCTCTCCCCTGCCTCCTCCTCCCTCTCTCTCCTCTCCTCCTCCTCTCCCTCCCTCCCCTCTCCTCTCCTCCTTTCCCCTCCTTTCCCTCTCTTTTCCTCTCCCTATTTCTGTCAGATACACCCAGAGAGAAATGAAAGAAAATGTTCATTTATTAGCCAGATCTGCAAAGGACATACTAGCAGGAACTATTCAGCCTGTTCTTCTGATAAGCCATGTAATAGTAATATATTTCTATTTTGTTTATTTATTATTTTATGTTCCCCCTGTTTTTTATCTTTATTAACTTGAGTATTTCTTATTTACATTTCGATTTCGATTGTTATTCCCTTTCCCGGTTTCCGGGCCAACATCCCCCAAACCCTCCCTCTCCCCTTCTATATGGGTGTTCCCTTCCCCATCCTCCCTCCATTACCACTCTCCCCCCAACAATCACGTTCACTGGGAGTTCAGTCTTGGCAGGACCCAGGGCTTCCCCCTTCCACTGGTGCTCTTACTAGGCTATTCATTGCTACCTATGAGGTCAGAGTCCAGGGTCAGTCCATGTATAGTCTTTGGGTAGTGGCTTAGTCCCTGGAAGCTCTGGTTGCTTGGCATTGTTGTTCATATGGGGTCCTGAGCCCCTTCAAGCTCTTCCAGTCCTTTCTCTGATTCCTTCAACGGGGGTCCTGTTCTCAGTTCAGTGGTTTGCTGCTGGCATTCACCTATGTATTTGCTGTATTCTGGCTGTGTCTCTCGGGAGAGATCTACATCCGGCTCCTGTCGGTCTGCACTTCTTTGCTTCATCCATCTTATCTAGTTTGGTGGCTGTATATGTATGGGCCACATGTGTTCCCCCTGTTTTTATTGGTGACAGGGTTACAGCCTTACATTTGAAACAGTGGCTGATTTTGAAATCTAGTGTTTATAATTTCACTTGCCTTCTTGTCATTTGAATTTTCCTGAGACCACATTAATTTATTTATTTCAGAACATATTTTCTCACATTATTTTCTAGTTTAATGTGTGTGCACATGCACACAGCACTTCTCACATTCTATATTGTTTTTTAATAGGCAAAACTCTTCAGTCATAACCATACGAGCAAGCTTAACCTTATTAAAGAGCTTTCATGACACTAAAATTTACAGAAAACAATCAGGAAATCCGAGTTTCTATGTCTTGTCAATTGATATTTAAATTACAATTGAGTTGAAATGACGTGTCATGTCAATGGTGATGAGTACTCTGCCAAATAGATACAGATTAGGATCAGATAATTATGCACAGGAGAGTTTATGACATCAGACTTCTGAAAGGATCTTACATACTTAATAATGAGTTTAGATTATGACACAACATTATGGAGAATATTTCAACCACTAAACTGGATAATGCAGATCCATGATTTATTGCCACAGTTCGATTTTCATATATTAAATTTTAAAATTTTTCAAAGGGATGTCTAATAGGAAATCTTAACATATCATCAAATAAGCTCCTATGAGGTTATATTACAAAGGATAATATGTGCCATAAAGGTTATGAAAGGTTTATTTCAGAAATACAAGTGCCATTTAGCATTTTTTAAATCAATAGATCTAATTAATAGGATGAAGGACACATTAGTATCACTAGATGATGAAACACATCTGAGGAGATCTGATTCATATTCAAAAAAAGTAAAACATTCCACAGACTAGGAAGTGATCATGGCAATCTGATTGTTTAATCAAAAAGCACACAGAAAATGTTTGATGATGACTGTATAAAGAACCTTCCTTCTTCATACACCACAATAGAGGAAGAGATAAGGTTTGTCTTTGATCACTATACCAGAAATTCTAGATACTGCAACAAATCAGGAAAAGAAATGTATGAGGTTGTAAAGAAAGAAAACTCTCACTTGCAGATGAGATTGTGTATGGAGGAAATCTAACAGAATCAACAGGCCATTGAAGTAGAACAGTGTATCTTTTAAGATTACATAAGTTATATAATTTAATTTATGTGTGCCAGAAATAGCTATAGAGGCTTGGGAGTGAGAATGCACAACTTCTTCTTAGATTTATTTAATTTGTGTATATGATTGCTTTGCTTTCCTGTATGTCTGTGTACACGTTCCTGTGTAGTCAGAAGAGGGTGGTGGATCCCGTGGAAATGGAGTTGTTATAGATGGCTGTGACTTGATATTTGAGCGCTGAGAATCAAACCTGGGTCCACTGTAAGAATACCAGCTGTTCTTAGCTGCCGAGCCTTTTCCCTAGTCTGATCTACATGTTTAATCCCAGCACTTGTGAATTAAAGTTCAAACTGGACTGCATAGAAAGTCACACGTCTACCCAGGTTTGCATAGTGGGATTCTTTCTCCAATAGCGAAACACCTGACATTTATAATGCCATAAACATCAAATACCTAGGGAAAATCAAATGAAATAAGAAACATCAATATGCACAATTAGCTAAAAAGCCCAATGAGGAAGAACAGAGAATCCCAAAGCAGATGGGCACATCTAGATACTTGACTTAGGGAAAATAGTGACACTTTGGTTCATGAGGCACAGGTGGCCTTTTCAATAAATGTTGCGAAATTTGTAGCATATTGTTAGAAATGGGAAAAAAAGGAATCTCACTTCTAGACCATAATATAAAAATTTCATTACAAATGGAGCAAAAATCTAAATGTGTAAGTAAAAAAAATATTAAAAACTTGTGTGCTGACTTGGAGAATTTTCTTTTTAGAAATAGAACACAAAATCATTATTTTAAATGATTTGTTTATTTTATATTTTGCTATAGTACACATGTAGAGATCAGAGGCCATATTTAAGGGATCAGTTCTTGCCTTGTACCACATGGCTTCTAGGGATTAAACTCAGGCCATCAGGCATGGAGGCAAAGGTACCTTTATCCACAGAAACATTTCACTGGCCAACAAAGTCATTAATAAAAATGATTATATAGAATGGAATATTAAGAGTTTGATTTAATCAAAACATCATAGAGAATAAACTAATAAGCTTCAGGTGTGGAATGCTTATAAAAAGTACAGTCAAAACGTTGAGGTGCGTAGACTAGCTAAAAGAGCCACAAGTCAGCAAGAAGACATATGATAGACAAATGACTAACCTACTTGACCATGTGATACCCTTTGAGACAAGTTGTTGTGATGCAGCCCAGGATACTCTCAAACTTATGGCCATCCTCTTGTTTCAGTCCCTTTCATCCTGGGATCGCTGGTGTGAGTCACCACAGCTGGCTAAGTCAGAAGCCCTCATACAAAGATGAACATTTTTCAGTAGAATTCCACATTTAGTTTAGGGGTGCTGAGAATTGCACCGGGAGCCTTGCACATGCGAGGGCTTGAACACTTTCAAATGATGAGGACAAATGCTCATGAACCCCTTCTGCACATCACCAATTGGCAGAGAATTGTAAGTTAAGGCACCTAGAGAAGCTAGAGAGAGGGCTCAGTGGTTAAGAGCACTCGCTGTTCTTGCAGCAGACAAGAGTTGGGCTCCCAGCACGCATACCAGTTGGCTTACAACTGATTGGAACTTCAGTTCTAGGCCATCTAATGCCCTCTTCTGGATTGTGTGACCACCTGTACTCACAAGCACATAATTAAGGACATTTACTCAGAAAGCTATTCTGAAGAGGCAGGTAACAAGTAGTATTCATTAGGAGACAAAAGCATCTGGGCTTTGCAGGAACTGCTAGGGGTACTGCGATACCTGTATACAATCACTTCAGCAAACCGTTGAACTCTATTTTACCCCAATGTCGCTTAGCTGTCCACTAACTCCTCTTTTAATTAGATGCAAGAGAAGATATGAACATGAATGTACCAAACATACATAAAGGATTGCTCCTAACATTGCTCCTGATGGCCAAGAATTGGAAGCAACCCAATACTCATCAAGTTTCCAATGAATAAACAATTTGTACATTCACACAATGGACTTCTCCGCAATCACTTGGTTGATTCTTATAAATGTAATGAGACCTAAAGGAGACTGGATAGAGAAAACAAATGCATGCTCTACAGCTTCATTTACACAGTGTTTGGTAATAGAAGAGCAGTGAAAGGGGCAATGGTATTGTTTTGCTTAGTGGATAGAGAGGCAGGGGGAGATATATAAACATATAAGATGTAATGGTATTTTATTTCTTCATCTCAATATAAATACATAAGATGTTTGCCTTGAGAAAATACAACGAACTGTATACTTACAATCTGTGCTTCCTCACAAATATCCTGAGTTAAAACATATTTTTATATAACATAAAGAAAATATCAATAATGCACACATATATAGGTATAGATATGAAATATTAGTAGGTGGAGTTGAAACAGAGATGTTTTATGTTGTTCTGGATGGCCTGAAACTTACTATGTAGTTTAGGCTGGCCTCAAACTTGTGCCTTGCCTCAGCCTCTTATGTGTTAGAGTCATGAGCCACTGCTCCAAGCATAGAATATTTTTGTATTAGCATTTAGGATTTAAAATATTTTATTACATTTAATGTATTAAATAAATGTGTGCGTGTGTGTGTGTGTGTGTATGCAAGTGTGTGTGATGGTATGAATATAGATGTCAGAGTACAACTTGTGGGAGTTGGTTCTTTCCTTCCATTGTGTGGGTGGCAGACCTTGAACTCCAGTCATCTGGCTTGGCCGCAGACATGACCTGATGGCCCCAGACAGACATTCAGAAAGATACTTCCCGTTTATTTAAAATGTGTGCCTACCCAAAAAACTCATAAATTATTCATATAAGATGTCATTATATTTTGGGGGTGAGATTCTTGATTAATTTTTTTATTTTTCTGCTTTCACTTGTTGAGTGTGAGAGGAATGTAAAATGCAATGCTTGAAAATTGTGAACTGAGTTTAGACTGCTGTGGTGAGCCTGGAACCTGGACTGATTTAAATGAGGCCATCAAGATAGGCTAATGGGGAAGAAATAGGTTCTCCTTAGGTTGTAATTATTTATGCATCATTCGAAATTTCTGGATGTTTTTGATGTGTCCAGGAGCCTACTGTCAAAGTTCAGTATGTGTTCTTCCAGTTCTTCATTATACCGACACTGCAAAGAATCAAAGGAAACGTTAAGAAAGCTGAGTCAGGAACAGAACATCCTCGCATTATTCTTAGCATTCCAAAGCATTCTTAGATGTAGTGACATTATACCAGAGAATGAAAAGGAGAGGGTGGAATGATATAGTGGATATTTATAACAAGATGTGCCAGTGCCAAATCTGTGTGTATATTAAAACCGATGCTTCCTTTAGTCTCTTTTTCCCTCCTTCAAACTCGTAATGCCTGTTTTGTGGTTGAACCTGATAGTAAATACATTGTGATTTCTAAAGCGTAGGAGCATAAGATTCCACCTGAGGTTTTAAAATGTATTTGGATTTTTCTTAGGGTCCTGAAAGGTCAACATTTTGGCCTCATAATTGTATGTTGTGTCCCAAGCCAACTCAACCACACATGAATCAAACAGGTCTAACATGATTTTGTTGGCCAGAGGCCACAGACCAGCTACACTGTCTTTTGCCCTCATGAGATTTGACTTAATCCTTGTAGTGGTTCCAGACTGGCATTGGGCTTTCCACTTCCTGGTACACCGGTGCTTACAAGTGCTGGTCCATGGAAGCAGTGGTTCGAAAGTTATATCAGTGACTTATGCCACTGTTCAACTCCCTGTGTTGATGCTATGAATTAAGAATTCAGAAAAATCATTTTTTCTGATAAAACATGAGCGCGCTTAATTCCATTTGAACAGGGGGTGACACCACAAAAAGTAGACTCAGGAAAGCTTTTGTTTCTGTGACTTATCTCATAAAAATAGATTTAGTGTCATGTCTTTCTTTTTTGTATTTTTCAAATCAAAACATCAAGGTGGAAAAAATAGTTCAGCAGACATTTTCTTTGTTGTTGACATGACTGGAGTTACTTGACCTGATTGGGATTTTATGAACAGTTCTGTACGGAATTCTCACAGCAATCTGGTAAAGCAAGTACCATGTCCTTGTTCTCATTTTACATATGAGAAAACTGAGAAGCAATTTACTTAAGTAATTGGTCAACAATAATTTGGAGAGCTGAAGTTCACATGAAGATTTATACTGAATTCATTAGTATTCTAGTATAGTTCCAATATATTTATTCTTTAGTAATGTAGACACACTATGTGTGTATGTACGTATGTATGTATGTATGTATGTATGTATGTATGTATGTATGTATGTATGTATGTATGTGTATATGTTTTCCTGAGATAAGTTCTTTCTATATGGCCCAATCTTCCCCTGAACTTTTGACCTTCCTACTTCAGCCTCCTGGGGTCTGGAATTATAAGCATGTTTAACCATGGACAGACAAAATGAATCTGTTAGAAAGAGACTTCATAGCCATTTACAGAAGAAGAAATTGAGAACTAGAATATTTCGTCAACTTGAATACTCCTTGAATATTACTATGGGCAAAGAAAACAGAAAATAATCCATTTCTTGATAGAGTACAAGGAACTTCCATTTGGGAGGTGGGGTTGAAACAGGGATAGTTTATATAGTTCTGTCTGGCCCGGAATTTACTATGTAGTTCAGGCTAGCCTCAAACTCGTGGTCAATTGCATTGCTCTTAAGATGAATAGAGACAGGAGCCTTTGAAGGCCACTTTAGAAATATTAGTGATACTAAGGTCAAATATCTCATTTCAGTTTAAAGATACAACCTTTCTCTATAATCTAAACTGCTTCTGCTTCTTCTTCTGCTTCTTCTTCTGCTTCTTCTTCTGCTTCTTCTGCTTCTGCTTCTTCTGCTTCTGCTTCTTCTGCTTCTGCTTCTGCTTCTGCTTCTTCGGACAGGGTCTCATTATGTAACTCTGACTATTCTGAAACTCACTAAGTAGACCAGGCTAGCCGTGAATTCACAGAAATCTGTCTGTCTTGCCTCCTGAATGCTGGGATTAAAGGTGTGTGCTATTATGACAGGATCCTTTCTTGCTTCTTTACCCTCAATCTCAAATTTTAAATGGAGATCAGAAGTTCCTCATCCTAACCTCTTAATCTTTTTTTTTTTCTTTTTGCTCAAGTCATGAATTTTCTTCATTGCAGTTATTTTTGTCCTTATACCTAATCTCAAGGAAATGTCATATGAATATCCAAGGAAACACCCATCACAAACATGTTGAAGTCTCTTAACAAAGATCATTAGTTCTCTAACAATGAGAGGAGATTTAAAATCCATTGTCTCCTTCTTTCTGACATGCTTGCAAGTGCATAGAACAAGTTCAATGGTCACAACTTGATGGTAGTGTAGTGTTACTAATATCTATTGAGAAAAAGCTAGAAATGTGGTGAATGTCCTATGCACACATACACATAAAATTCCCTTCCACAGAGGCCAGAGATGGGGGAAATAAAATAAAATATTGACCAGTTATAAAGTAAAAATACTCTGAGAGACTAAGCTATAACACTGTTAGTATAGTTATATATTGTATACTAGAACTTTGAAGAAAGTGAATTTGAACTATTCTAACTAAATATACACACACATTCACACACACACACACACACACACACACACACACACACCACACCACACCACAACACAACACACACACAAGTGGAAGGGAAGGAGGGAGGGAGGGAGGGAAGGAGGGAGAGAAGCCTGTATGTCTTAGTTATTCTGTAATATAATGAAATACTACAGATAAAGTAACTTTGCTTTATTTTACTTTTATTATAATTATTTAGATTAGGTATTTTATAATGAACATACATTTTTAATTTATTAATTCACATATTTGGAGGTTGTAAAGTTCAAGGTTGGGGGAGTAAAAATCTGGTGAGAGTCTTTAGATGGTTCAGACATGGTGGAAGGAGAAGAGGACATGAAGCTAAAGAATGCCATTAATTAATTTTTCTTTTTCATTGGATTTCTTTATTCATTTACATTTCAAATGTTATCCCCCTTCCCAGTTTCCCATCCATAAACCCCCAATTCCATCCCTCTCCCCTTCTATGAGGGTGTTCCCACCCATCCACCCACCCCTTCCTGCCTCCCTACCCTGACATTCCTCTACACCAGGGGTGGTCTAGCCTTGGCAGAACCAAGGACTTCTCCTCCCCCTGGTACCCAACAAGACCATCTTCTGCTACATATTCAGTTGGAGCCTTGGGTCTGTCCATGTATAATATCTGGATGGTGTTTAGTCCCTGGGAGCTCTGGTTGGTTGATAATGTTCTTCTTATGGAGTTGTGAGCCCCTTAAGCTCCTTCAATCCTTTTAGCCATCAGCAATATTGTCTTGGTTTGGTGACTGTATGTATATGGCCTGGATCCCCAGGTGGGGCAGGCTCTGAATAGCCATTCCTTCAGTCTCTGTTCCAAACTTTGCCTCCGTATCTCCTCCTATAAATATTTTTGTTTCCCTTTAGGCTGAGACTTTCTGATCCAATGTCTTGGTGATTATGTTTCCTACATGTAAACTTTCAGAGCCACAGTAAAACAATTGCATTCTACCATGACACTCTACCTCTGGAGCTCTGTTTCTGGCAATTCATGTCCAAAGGTCAATTCATGGGGGAAATGTCCTAAGACAAGTTTGCTAGAGTAGTTCTCTAGATTTAATCACCCCTTTGAGGTCCAACTTCCACACTGATACTGTGGCTATTATTTCCAAAGCATGGATTTCGAAGGACATGTTGAACAAGAGCATTCTGCAAAGGGCTGTTGT
Organism: Rattus rattus; assembly: GCF_011064425.1. NCBI lineage: Eukaryota > Metazoa > Chordata > Mammalia > Rodentia > Muridae > Rattus > Rattus rattus. The sequence continues at coordinate 13,927,626 of NC_046172.1, forward strand.
TGTTGAATAATTTGTATAGTAATTCCTTTACAGTGTTGTACACTTCAGATATGTATGCCTTTTCTCATCATACCTCAATATCATTGAAATTTATTGTTAGTCAAATAAAAAAAACAATTAGCCCAAACATAGTAACACCAGCATTGAGATAATATGATATAGAGGGATAATCATTGCATGACAGTGCTATTATACAAACTTCTCTGGAACAATACCAGTTCTATAATGAGGCCATTGTCTTGTAAATTCCAACAGCTTTAACACACATGAGATGGCTCCTGTGAACAGAAAAGAGCTGTTCTAGATTGTTTCACAAACATTTATAGGATTCTTGAGCAGATACTAATAATTCATTCAAATAAACAAGATACAAACAAATGAAGAGCAAGCCACTCCTTACAAGGGAGGAGAAGGAAGATACTTGTAATAAGATGATTAAGGCATTGCATTAATTATGACCTCATCTTTACTCTACCATGCCCCGACGTACAGATAGACAAATTCTTCCTCCAGATATTTATGAGAACTCTTTAGACATCGATGAGTTGCAGCAAAGGTATCTGAGGAGAAAAATTCTTAATGTTGTAAAATAAGAAAGTACATATCTAAATATAGACCTAATATGAAATGAGAAAATTGGAGCCACTGGGTATTTGTCTTTCACTCTTTCCAGGGCAGTTTGAATGTATTTTGAATAGGTAGACTTGGTCAATAGGTGACTAGAGTGCCAATGTGTATTATTGGTTCATGGCAGAAAGGTTTTGACTGAATACAAAACAAAACATGAGATGTTAAAAGAGAAGTGTAAACCTTTAATCATAGGAAATAATATCTTTTTTATCTTTTTTATTTTAATGGGTCCCATTGTATGAATATGACTATCCTAGAACTCATAATATAGGCCAGACTGGCCTTGTACTCACAGAGATCAATGTGCTTCTGCCTCCTCTGTGCTAGATTAAAGTCTGTCACAATGCAGTTCTTTCTGTTTGAACTCAGCCTTTTTGTATTGAAACCAAAAGAGTTTGTGTTGTAGAGTTTCTACCAGGGGCTATGCAGTTTGTATTCAACTAGAGTTACTTAGCCTCTCTAAGAGTCAGTTCCCCCATCAACAGTATAGTGAGAATTCCAGCTTACTTACTTGAGAAAATTAAATGGGAATATGCATATAAATTGATAGGCACTATTCCCTTTTATTTATTACCACTCAAGAAAAGTCACTGAATTTACTACAACTAATGCACAGAATATTAGGCCATTACCTTTTACATCTTTTTGTCTGCTTTTCCTTCTGGGATCACAATAGCTATTTGTAAAGATTTTTTTACAGAAAAATTTGGATTGTAATTGTTATTATATTTGAATAAAATTTAGGGTGTGGATAGAGCTGTACACTATTGTATCTAAGAGACACTACATAACAAATTTAACCGAGTTCATGGCCACAGCAAAGGCTTATTTTCCATATATATATATATATATATATATATATATATATATATATATAGAGAGAGAGAGAGAGAGAGAGAGAGAATCTTTGTGGTTTTAGGTAGTAAATTGCATTAAGTATGGGATGCAAACAAATTTGTATAATACTTATACATTGGAGATATGGTCAAGATTTCTTCAAACTCTATTGAAAATATTGCTCCATAGTTTCCATATGTGACAAATAGTCAATGTACCCTGACATGCTTTCTTGGCAGCAGGAGTTTCTACAACTTGTGATGGTAATTGACCTTCTCGTTTGAAACCTTAAAATAATCATGTATTTTGATAGTTAATCACATTCCTAAGAATTTGTATTGAGAAGATAATCAATAGCAATTTATAGAAAAGATCTGGATCTAAATATTATGTCAATGAGAACTTGAAAGAATTCTAGATTAGCAAAAATAAGTCAGATAAATTATGCTATACTCATTCAATTGGATGTTTTAAAAGAACTTTAAATAAATTAACATAACAAAAATTCAAACCAGGCCTCTGGGTCTAAATTCCTCATGTAAATTACTTGAAAGGCTGAGGCAAAAAGATAACAAGTTCAAAGTCAGCCTGGACAAGTTAGAGAGATCTTTTTTTCAAAAGAAAAGGTAAAAAGGAATTCTTGGCATATAGCATATATAGGGTTGTATATTCATCCTTACAACTACAAAAATGATCAAAGAATGATACTAAGTACAAAAATAAATTCTATGACACTTTTACAATATAAATTTTGCATAATTATGTGTGTATATACCAAATGCTAGTGGATATGCATGTGTAGACAAGTTATGGAATGCTTTGCTGTACTCTGAAGTTTTACTTTATTAAAAATGTAAACAAAAAGATGACTTTTGGTAGTTGTATGTAATGTATATACTATATGCTATGTAGTTTTGTACTGCTTTCTTTTGAGAACAGCATCTCAGTCTTTAGCCTAGGTTGGCCAACAATGCTCTCAAACTCAGAGCAATTTTTATACCCATCTAGTATTCTTGGCATGTCTGTCTTGGAGTATTTAATAAAACTAAATTTTCCCTTAGCACTGAGGGGTAAGTCTTTTGGTCATTAGGAAAGAAGAGGGCAGGTATGTACTCTTGGAAAAAAAATCTAAAGCAACAGCTTCTTGAAAGGACTAATTAACAAGCAAGCTGTGCCTCAGTAAATAATAAGTCTGCACACTATCAATTTATCTAATCAGCATGTAGTTTATCTCCTCATATTGCCACCCTGTGGTAGTTTCATATTCCAACTAGCTGAGACTATGTGTGAGCAATTGACAGTGCAGAGGAAGGAAGCAAGCAAGAGTATGGGCCACAGGGCACTAAGTTCACAAAATAGCACTCTCCCTTCAGCTTCCCACCTTGGATGACATCCACCGAAAGCCAGCAAAGACGTGCTCCTTGAGGATGGCACTTGCTATTTCCCAATAGTCCCAATCTCTAAGAAGTTGAAAAGAACTACAGTGAATACTCAACATTACTAGAATATTTTAGATATTCCAACTTTGTTAGAAAATTCCAACATTTTCTTGACTGTAGAACTTCAGCTGGACAAATAATAGAGAGTAAGAGATTTTGGAGCAATAAGTCCTTCATGTCAAGGATCAGAAAATCTGCAGTGAAGAGGAACCAGAAAAAACAGGCAGAGGTGGTTGTTGATTGCATGGGAAAGGTCTTTAAGAGACGACAGGGCTGATTTACTTATGAACTGACACAGACTGGGAAGGTCTGCACCACCAGACCCACACAGGTTCAAAACAAAACAAAACAAAACAAAAAACAGCACTGGCAAAAGAAAGTGCCCATAAAGTCTCATGTCTATCCAATGAGCTATTTTTAATTGGTATATGCTGTGAAAGGGAAAATCAGTTTTCTTCAATGGAATGGCATGAGGTATATCATGCACACTCTAGGACAGGCCCCATGCCCAGGAGTAGTTGGCTAAACCAAAATGGACTCCATTGTTTGGGTCTTTTGTGGGTGTGCCTGTGCACTTAAAAGTATTTCTTAACATTATTGGGCTCTTTTTTTTTTGCTTCTTTTAGTTTGGGGTGTTTTTGAGAGAGGCAAAGAGCATGAAGTTGGGTGGGTAGGCAGGTGAGAAGGATCTGGAAAAAGTTGTAGTAGGGGAAACAATAGGATCAAAAATGTGATATGAAATTAAATTTTGATAAAACAATAATAAATTTCCAAACAATATTATGGTAAGGAATCAGAAAAATAGAGCAGGTAGATTGTAGGGGATTCCCATTCTTAGAGTTGAGCACATCCCTCTCATTCTTCCTAAGAGTATCAGAAAGTGGATGGATGTAATTTGAACTTTCATTTCTATTTGTTGCCTTTTGTTTGCTGTGGTTACTGGCATGGATAGCTCTACAGGGGAAGAACATTAAGTATGTAAAGAATGACAAGATTATCCCAGGATTAGGCTTGCTTGGGGTACCTGTGCCTAGCTCTTAAGTACCAACTTGTAAGTCCTCCCTTTACCATTATGTCCCCTCCACTATCATTTCTTTCCACCTTCCCTTTCATGTTTTGCCTTTCCATAATAAACATGAATGTAGGGTCAAACACGGGTTTAAAATTAAGCTATCCAATCTAGTTGTATATAAGAAACACTACTAATAATCAAATTACCTAGATAAAACTCACATTTTGCTATTTTGATATAATTGCATCTAGGCTTCTTGGTAATATATCTGTGTATATGCTCCTAATTTTTTCCCATTATTTGATGTTGTTTCTGACATATAATCACATGTGTTCATATGAAAGGACAACATAAAACCCATTTGTCTCCATTTAAGGACCAGGCCTTATTTTGAATAGAAGGCTTTAAGGCATGAGCTCCAGGAACAGACGATAAAATCCACAGCAAGATCATAAAATCCCCTCCCAAAATACAGCCTGGGGATAGTCACAAGAATGGGGAAATATCTTATCCTAGGATGGGTCATCTGTGCTGGGCTGTCCTATCTCATCCTGTAAACATTCATGACATAGCAATGCAGACCACTGACCACCTGTGACCCCCCTGGTACACACCAATGAAATTTTAGATTACCTAGTCCTTTTAGAGAGGTTTTTTGTTTGTTTGTTTGTTTGTTTGTTTTTTGGGTTTTTTTTGTTTTGTTTTGTTTTGTTTTTTGGCTCCCTATAAGAAGGTCTGTGCGCCTTTGTCTGAGGTTGACATTTTGGAAAATAGTTGACTCCCATATGCTGGTTGTTTCTGCAGAACATACACTCTTTTTTTTTTGTTAATTTTTTATTAACTTAAGTGCATTTATTTACATTTCAGTGTTATTCCCTTTCCCTTTCAGCCAACATCCCTAACCCTCCCTCCCCTTCTATATGAGTGTTCCTCCCATCCTCCCCCATTGCCGCCCCTACCCCCAACAATCACGCTTCACTGGGGTTCAGTCTTAGCAGGACCAGGGCTTCCCTTCCACTGGTGATCTTACTAGGATATTCATTGCTACCTACGAGGTCAGAGTCCAGGGTCAGTCCATGTATAGTCTTTGGGTAGTAGCTTAGTCCCTGGAGGCTCTGGTTGGTTGGTATTGTTGTACATATGGGGTCTCGAGCCCCTTCAAGCTCTTCCAGTTCTTTCTCTGATTCCTTCAACGGGGGTCCTATTCTCAGTCCAGTGGTTTGATGCTGGCATTCGCCTCTGTATTGCTGTATTCTGGCTGTGTCTCTCAGGAGAGATCTAAATCCGGTTCCTGTCGGCCTGCACTTCTTTGCTTCATACATCTTGTCAAATTGGGTGGCTGTATATGTATGGGCCACATGTGGGGCAGGCTCTGAATGGGTGTTCCTTCTGTCTCTGTTTTAATCTTTGCCTCCCTATTCCCTGCCAAGGGTATTCTTGTTCCCCTTTTAAAGAAGGAGTGAAGCATTCCCATTTTGGTCATCCGTCTTGAGTTTCAAGAACACACACTCTTTATATTTGCATGCTATCTGAGTCTGGGGTCTTCCTTCAGTAATTTTCAAACCCTTTCACATATAGGCCTGGAACTTGGTATATCGCTGAGGATGACCTTGAATTCCTGACCCTTCTGCCTCTACTTCTACCTCTGTTTCAAAAGAAAAAGAGAAGGCCAAGGATATAGCACAGAGGGTCTACAGATTCTAATTTTAGGGTTTTTAAAAATTATTTTCTATAAATTTGGGTGTTCTGCCTATATGTATCTCTGTGCACCCCATGCATATCTGGTGTCAAAGGAGAGCAGAAGTTGGATTCCTAGGAACTGAAGTTTCAGATGAGTCCTGGGACTCTTAGTTCAGGTCTTCCAGCAGAGTAGCCAGTGCTTAGTTGCTGATCCACCCCTCCTATACAGAAGTTACTCTTTTACTTGATAGTCTTCAAGGGAGGTATAGAACAAGCATCCCCACAAAATGAATTTGCAACAGTCTTCCATATGGTTAGGGTTATGCTGAGATATCCCTTCAAATTTTCTGTTGAAATTTCCTGTCATTGTAATGGTATTGGGAGGCGGGTAATTAGTTCTGGGAGAGTTCTGCTCTCATGAATACATTAATGCAGTTATTATTGGGAGTCTGTCCTGATTAAAAAGATTAGTTCTACTTGATTTCCTGTCTGTCTTATACAGGTTTTTCTTGCCTTTCAGCCATTTTAGGATGCAGCAAATTCTAATGTCACATCTGAACTTCTAAGTCACTAAAACTCACAGGTTAAACAAAATAGTATGGGCTACACTTGTTGTAGTTTGGGACATTCTGTTTTCACTGAGGAAAATGAGCTAATATGTATACCTTAGAAAATTCTCAGGATATTCTTTCTTTTAAAGATACTTTTTTTAAGCCATGGAGTAAAGTATGAATTTAAATATCTCTTCTCGATGTCAACAAAATACAAGTGTTTACTGAGATCTTTTTCATGGCAGTTGGGGTATATCAACAAACAAAACAAGGTTCCTTGCCAAACTAACTCCATGGCAGTACCTTTAGCTTTACTCCAAAAATTTTAGGTCTCTTTTGACTGGCAATATGCTATTTTATAAAAATTCTTGCCTCATTACCATGATGTTGTCTCCTAATATTCTCTAAGTATTTTAATCATTTGAATACTGCAATGTGCATTAGATTTTACTACTTTATTACACATTGTCTTGTTTGATACCTTAATTCTGCTCCCAAAAGACTGCAAGTTCCTTATAGACATTGTTCTAAGTATAATGAATGTCAGAACCTCACATTGGTTGCAATGACAAAATTGTGTGTGAAGCCTTTTGAATAAACACTGTCCAAAGAGACATTACCACGGAGATTCAGAAAAATCTTCATGCAAATTTCATTTACACGAGTAAGAGGGATTGCCGATTGATAAAGGTGTTCTCGGCAGCCAGAGGTTCTATAAGAGGAGGAATCTGAGAGAAACTTCAAAGAATTCACAATATTTTACAACATAAGTTTGTTTTGAGCTATATCCCTAGTCCAAGAAGTTGAAACTTGATGTTCTAGAACAATACAGCAGAAGCTACATGCTCATATAACTCTGCCAAACTTCCCATGCACCAATGATTCGGATATTTGTCATGTAGTCAGCATCAATGACTAGCCATTCATAGCCAATGACTTGGTGACAGCTGAGTGCAGGTTGTACGAATAACTCTTCTCACCTCTGACCAGGCAGAGGAGAAAGGGACTCTGAAAAGATGGATAACAAATGGAAGAATGATTTGTATTCCTTGACTTTGGCTAGCTCCTTGACATGACGTGTGGCAGTATAGTGGTAACAGGACAAAAAATAAGCTTCATTCAATTATAATGTTAGTTTTTACTTGACTAGTTTACTTTTTAAAATTAATATCTCCTCATCGTTGTGTGTGTGTGTGTGTGTGTGTGTGTGTGTGTGTGTGTGTGTGTGTAATATTAGTGTGTAGGTCAGAAGAGTCAATTCTCTCCTTCCACCAAAGGTCTTGACCCCCTCAAACTTGGTGCCTCTATCTTCTGTGTCATCTTGCTGGTCTGAATGTATATTTCTAAATAATGTAATACTAGGCTGAACTTTTTGTCTCCACCACCACCACTTTTTTTTTTAACTTAAACCTTTATTTTTGTTGACATGGGGTTTTATTATGCAACCTCAAATTCATAGAGATCATCCTACCTTCCCTTCCCAAGTACTTGGATTAAAGGTATGCACCACCATGCCTGGCTATTTGATTTATAATAATTTACCATGTTTCAGGCTGGTTTGTGGCACATAAGTATCAGAGAACTGTCTTATCTGGCCTCAGTGGGAGAGGTTGTGCTTAATCCTGTGGAGACTTAATGAGCCGTGGAAGGGGGATGCCACAGGTCAGGAGGGAGGCTCCCCCTCAAAGGTGAAGAGGAGGGAGGAAGAACTCTGTGAGGATGGACCAGGGAGGGAGAGCAACATTTAGGATGTAAATAAATAAAATAATTAATTAATAATAAAAATAAAATGCTCTATGATTAAAATACAAAAATAATTTCCCATGTTTATGAGATGCAGAGTGATAATTCAATATAATAATATAATGACCAAAGTAATATTATGAGTACTTCCTTTTCTTCCAATGTTAATCATGTCTAAGCATTGGAAACTTCATATTCTTCTTGTTAGTTTGATTGTTATCTGGGCTTAGTGGTGATTTGTACAATTTTACCTACTAAGGAAAATGGGAAGATTGCAAGGACAAGCCTACTTCGGGTTCCATAGCAAATTTGGGACTATTTTGGGCAATTTAGTGCAATCTTGCCTCAAAACAAATTAATGAGAAGATTTGAGGGTTTAGCTTGGCAGTGCATTTTCTGTGTGTGGAAGCCTCTGCCTGTCTTCAAACCTTGTAAACTCAAGAAACTGTACAAATTCTAGGCATACATATTATAGACAGTAGTTTCCTTTTTCTGTTGTGGAAAGCCAGAACTAGTAATCTCATAAAGCAGAGTAGGGTAGCGGCCAGCAGGGCCTGACATGAGCAGGATGGAGTGGAGAAAAAAAGGACGGACAGTTTAGGTTAGCCTTTTTTTAAAGGTGACAAGATAAGCAAGTGTTTTCAAATGTTAGACATGGGACAATCAGGGGACACAGCTCAGTTTATAGAGTGCTTGCTTAGCTGTCAGAAAACTTTATCTCTGATCAAACAAAGCATGAAAACTGTAGTCCTTGCACTTTGAGAGTGGAGACAGGAGGATCAGAAATTCAAGGTTATCCTTGCCTGGTAAGTTGGCCTACATGAAGCACTGATTCAAGAAAAAATGGAAATCGAATGTACCCTGGCTAAGGAAGTACTTGGGAAAAGTATGTTATCTGTTCCTACCATTGTTTAATGAAGTGGTTATCAATCTAGGATTTTCCCTATTTCCTAGAGGCTTTCTAGTTAAAGTAAGCAATCTTTCAGAAAATTTTCATTTTGTAGATCCCTAGCTTCCTTTTCATAAAGAAGTCATATGAAGGCAATATGCTTTTTTTATCTTAACAATTTGGAAACATAGACCTAGTACCCATAGTACCTATTGCATCCAGTGCACATCATTGGAATGAGCCACTCCAGTTGGTCAAAGGATTTAACAAAGTATTAAAGAGACTGTCTTGTAATTTTCTGTATTTTAAGTAATATTTTCCTGTAAGTTTCAATCACACAGCTTCCTTCATTTCTAGACACAAAAGTTCTAAACAAGTGAGTCAGGCGGTAACCCAAACCGAGGCATTAGCTGGTATTGTGTAATTACAGGACAGGTGTATCACAGCTCCTAAACCTGAAAACAACAAAATCCCAGTACCACGGGGTCATGGGCACCCAAGAGCACTAGTAAATGATTGGTGTACCTCATCGATACTAAGAACTGTAAGAATACCAGTTACAGAGCTGAACTTCACTCTATTCATAACTCCTCTCAGATATTGGTGCTATGTTCATAGCAGGGGTGAGTGCAGGCAGCAAAACCTGGGGAAATGGCTTATACAGCATCAGCCCAGCAGCCTTCAACAGTCTCCCAAGAAGGATGTCCTGACTTTAGCAGTGAGATAACAGCAGGTATTAAGGTGTTATCTGTTTGGTGTAGTGGCTGCATACTGACTGCCCTTTGTGTTTTAAGGGGAGACTGGGAAGAGAAGGGTAGAAGAGGGAAGCCTACCCAGAAGGGGAAAATAGTCCAGAACAAGGACTGGGTGAGGCAAGACTCACTAGAAGAAGGAGAAGAAGTAAATAAGAGAGGTGATTGTTAAGAGACAGGAAAGAAGTCATAGAATAATCAGAAAATGCTGAAATGGGAAGGAGTTACATTCACACACCAAGTATAATGATTTGGGAATAGGACAGGTTTGTTGCCAGAAGTAAATGTTCAATATTTTTCAAGGTTTATTATTTTAGACAGTTCTTTCACATCCCTGTGGCTGTTTTGTTCATCTGTAAAAATAGGAGTAATACTAGTAGTTTTTATGGGGGTGAGCTGTTCTCATGATTGAAAAATACCACTTACGTAGGGTACAATATATGGTAAGTGTTGAAAAGAAAGACTCATATTAAGGTGGTGGTTCTTGTTATTATTGTTACAGATGGTCGCATTGTTACTGTTAGGAGCAATGTCTAACTATGATAAAGCCAGAACAATTCAATTGCCATAACCTTCCTTAAGAACAGAATGCACATTAACAAAGAATGCCTCAGATCGCCTTGGGGTGTGTGTGTGTGTCAATTTTAGCAAAAAGAGGTCTGGATGTTGGGGTCATGGCAAACAAGAAATAAAATCCCATTATCCTACTCACATATTGACATTCTACTGCATGTCACTTTCACATGAAAGAGCTTCAGCCAAGCGAGAAAAATTAAAGCTATACTTTTTTACATGGTTGGTTAGGTTCGTAGCACTTCCTTCTGCAGTGCTTTAGAATATGCAGTGATCTGCTTTAACCCTAATCATCAGATAGAAAGAGACTGAAAACAAGTGTACATGATCACAGGATTAGCAACTCATATTCACTGATTTATTTTCATCTCTTCATATTAATCTAGTAGTACATAGATTATGAGGAGGCTCACAGTGAAATTTTCATGTCTCTTTCTCAAGTAGATCACAAGAGCAGTATACTCTACGGATCACATGAATGATTTCCCCTGGTGGGAAAGCAAAAGTTTCAGCTTCCTATTTTCTTAAGGGTATGGACTTTAAAGGACACTGCATATATTTCTGACAAAATGTACTGTTGTGTATGCAAACTAGCAACAACTATCCCTTTTAAAGCAACACTTTTAAAAGGAGAAATACCTGTGTTTCTAAGGCGAGGCTCTGTTCCCTGTTTTTAATGCCCCCCATTACAATAGTCTCAAATAACCAGGTCAAGGTAAAATATTCACTGGTACTACCAACTTCACGAGTGAGTCTAGTGACAACTACCATTCAGTTTCAGTGTGAATGAAAGAGTGAATATTGTACTAAAAAAGGACTTTTCTATCCCAAGAGAAAAAACTTCTTAGTTGATCTATTAATAATCCCCCAAAATTGACTCACCTCCATTGTTATGTTATTCAAATACATTTGTTAAAATATTCATAAAACATTAGCTGTCTTATGGTTATCTACATACATTTTTTTAAAATTTCATAGGTACTAATCTCCGTGTGTCTGTAATACTTTAGGGAAAAATGTACTAGAGTCTAGGCTATAGCTGCTGAAAGCTCTCTATCCTGGAGCACTCAGCACTTACGGCCCTTATATACCTCAGCTGAATCCAACCTTCTCATAATTGGCTCCTGCACATTCACAATGTGAGACACACAAGGTGGAAAGTGCAGGTGTGGACCAAGCTACACCTTCTTCAAGACTCTCTTCAGAGAAGTATCTTAAGTCTCATTGAGAAAGAAGCTAAAGAGAATTTCATTCATGCATAATATTCTATTTGGTATGGAAAATCAAGTGATGATTATTTCATGGCATCATTAACACTAATAGAATAGCAAACTCTATGCCTCAGGGATGCCCAGAAAATCTTCTAAGATGTTGTTTCTCTTAGTTTCTTATTGAATTAGAACACAACATAGTAACTGATTTGAAACTCCAGCACCAGAGGGACCAGATGTCTATAAACACCATAGGTACCTGCACTTCCATGCACATACCTCTCTGCATAATTAAAATATAATCGATACAATTAAAAATAAAGGATAAATTTCCCATGTCAATATGTTACTATTTTCTATTTATTAAGGCTCACAAATTGTCTAAAGTAATTTATAGTGTAAAAATTCAAGATAGTTGTTAAACTTATAAGGGTAATGTGGAGTCTTCTAAATGCTTCCAGTTGGACAGAAGCAGGAGATTTGTAAAAAGTCATCATGCTGTACAACCATAACGTGCACTTTTGCTATGTATGTTCACTTCAATATAAAGTTTGTCCAAACTTTAAGAAAGCATTATGGTATGCCAATGTAAAAATAAAATTCATGACTTTTTCCTTCTGAATTAAGAAAAATCCAGTATGGAATTGATGTCATGAGCTAGTGTTTTGTTAAGCTCAGCTTGCTAGGCTTTATGTTCTATAGGAATTATCTGCCCATTTATTCATTGGTTTAGACTAATGTATCAGCCTCTCTCCTCTGACAGTAAAAT
>NC_046172.1:13939811-14018232 GCF_011064425.1 Rattus rattus
GAGCTGAAATCAACCAAGTAGAAACAAAAAGGACCATAGAAAGAATCAACAGAACCAAAAGTTGGTTCTTTGAGAAAATCAACAAGATAGATAAACCCTTAGCCAGACTAACGAGAGGACACAGAGAGTGTGTCCAAATTAACAAAATCAGAAATGAAAAGGGAGACATAACTACAGAATCAGAGGAAATTCAAAAAATTATCAGATCTTACTATAAAAGCCTATATTCAACAAAACTTGAAAATCTACAGGAAATGGACAATTTCCTAGACAGATACCAGGTACCAAAGTTATATCAGGAACAGATAAACCAGTTAAACAACCCCATAACTCCTAAGGAAATAGAAGCAGTCTTAAGGTCTTCCAACCAAAAAGAGCCCAGGTCCAGACAGGTTTAGTGCAGAATTCTATCAGACCTTCAAAGAAGACCTCATACCAATATTATCCAAACTATTTCACAAAATTGAAACAGATGGAGCACTACCGAATTCCTTCAATGAAGCCACAATTACTCTTATACCTAAACCACACAAAGACCCAACAAAGAAAGAGAACTTCAGACCAATTTCCCTTATGAACATCGACGCAAAAATACTCAATAAAATTCTGGCAAACCGAATCCAAGAGCACATCAAAACAATCATCCACCATGATCAAGTAGGCTTCATCCCAGGCATGTAGGGATGGTTTAATATACGGAAAACCATCAATGTGATCCACTATATAAACAAACTGAAAGAACAAAACCACATGATCATACTCATTGAATGCTGAAAGCATTGACAAAATTTAACACCCTTCTCATGATACAAGTCCTGGAAAGAATATTAAAGATTCAAATTACATGCCTAAACATAATAGTATACAGCAAACCAATGCGTAGCATTAAGCTTAATGGAAAGAAACTTGAAGCAATCCACTAAGACAGGGACTGAACAAGGCTGCCCACTCTCCCTACCTTATTCAATATATTCTCGAAGTTCTAGCCGACAATGAACAACAAGAAATTCAAGGGGATACAGATCGGAAAGAAGAGTCAATGTCACTGTTTTGGATGATATGATGTATATTTGTTGATCCCAAAAGTTCCTGAGAGAACTACTAAAAGCTGATAAACAACTTCAGCAAAGTGGCTGGGTATAAAATTAACTCAAATAAATCAGTAGCTTTCCTCTACAGAAAAGAGAAACAAGCCGAGAAAGAAATTAGGGAAACGACACCCTTCATAATAGTCCCAAATATTATAAAATACTTCAATGTGACTTTCACCAACAAGTAAAGGATCTGGACAATAAGAACTTCAAGACTCTGTAGAAAGAAATTGAAGAAGACCTCAGAAGATGGAAAGATCTCCCATGCTCATGGGATTGGCAGAATTAATATAGTAAAAATGGCCATTTTACCAAAAGCAATCTACAGATTCAATGCAATCCCCATCAAAATACCAATCCAATTCGTCATAGAGTTAGACAGAACAATTTGAAAATTCATCTGGAATAACACAAAACCCAGGATAGCTAAAACTATCCTCAACAATAAAAGGACTTCAGGGGAATCACTATTCCTGAACTCAAGCAGTATTACCGAGCAATACTCAGAAAAACTGCATGGTATTGGTACAGAGACAGACAGAACAGTGGAATAGAATTGAAGACCCAGAAATGAACCCACACACCTATGGTCACTTGATTTTTGACAAAGGAGCCAAAACCATCCAATGGAAAAAAGATAGCATTTTCAGCAAATGGTGCTGGTCCAACTGGAGGTCAACATGTAGAAGAATGCAGATCGATCCATGCTTATCACCCTGTACAAAGCTTATGCCCAAGTGGATCAAAAACCTCCACATCAAACCAGATACACTCAAACTGATAGAAGAAAAAACTAGGGAAGCATTTGCATTGGAGAAAAAATTTCCTGAACAAAACACCAATGGCTTATGCTCTAAGATCAAGAATGACAAAATGGGATCTCCCATAAAAACTGCAAAGCTTCTGTGAAACAAAAGGACACTGTGGTTTAGGACAAAATATGGCAACCAACAGATTGGGAAAAGATCTTTACCAATCCTACAACAGATAGAGGCTTATATCAAAATATACAAAGAACTCAAGAAATTAGTCCATGAGAGACAAATAATCCTATTAAAAATGGGGTTCAGAGCTAAACAAAGAATTCACAGGTGAGGAATGTAGAATGGCTGAGAAACACCTAAAGAAATGTTCAACATCTTTAGTCATAAGGGAAATGCAAATCAAAACAACCCTGAGATTTCACCTCACACCAGTCAGAATGGCTAAGATCAAAAACTCAGGTGACAGCAGATGCTGGCCAGGATGTGGAGAAAGAACACTCCTCCATTGTTGGTGGGATTGCAGACTAGTACAACCATTCTGGAAATCAATCTGGAGGTTCCTCATAAAATTGGACATTGAACTACCTGAGGACAATATATCTCTCTTGGGCATATACCCAAAGATGCCCCAACATATAACAAAGACCGTGTTCCACTATGTTCATATGCATTTATAATAGCCAGAAGCTGGAAAGAACCCAGATGCTCTTCAACAGAGGAATGGGTACAGAAAATGGTACATCTACACAATGGAATATTACTCAGCTATCAAAAACAAGGACTTTATGAAATTCGTAGGCAAATGGTTGGAACTGGAAAATATCATCCTGAGTGAGGTAACCCAATCACAGAAAAACACACATGGTATGCATTCATTGATAAGTGGCTATTAGCCCAAATGCTTGAATTACCCTAGATGCACAGAACACAGGAAACTCAAATCGGATGATCAAAATGCGAATGCTTCACTCCTTCTTTTAAAGGGGAACAAGAATACCCTTGGCAAGGAATTGGGAGGCAAAGTTAGAACAGAGGCAGAAGGAATACCCATTCAGAGCCTTCCCCACATGTGACCCATACATATACACCACCCAATTAGACAAGATGGATGAAGCAAAGAAGTGCAGGCAGACAGGAGCTGGATGTAGATCTCTCCTGAGAGACACAGCCAGAATACAGCAAATATATAGGCGAATACTAGCAGCAAACCACTGAACTTAGAACAGGACCCCCGTTGAAGGAATTAGGGAAAGGACCGAAAGAGATTGAAGGGCCTTGAGACCCCATATGAACAACAATGCCAACCAACCAGATCTTCCAGGGACTAAGCCACTACCCAAAGACTATACATGGACTGACCCTGGGCTCCAACTGCATAGGTAGCAATGAATAGCCTAGTAAGAGCACCAGTGGAAGGGGAAGCCCTTGGTCCTGCCTAGACTGAACCTCCAGTGAACGTTATTGTTGGGGGGAGGGCAGTAATGGGGGGAGGATGGGGAGGGGGAGGGATTAGGAGGATGTTGGCCCGGAAACTGGGAAAGGGAATAACATTCGAAATGTAAATAAGAAATACTCAAGTTAATAAAAAATAAATAAAAAAAATTACGTGTGTGTGTAGAATTAAGAAGCTGTTGTACATTTATGATTTAATAAAATAATTTCTAAAGAAAAAACTGCCTTTGAATAAGAGCTGAATTGTGCTTTTTAAACATAAAAAATGACATTAAATAGATTGCTTATGCCTTTTTATTTTTATCATAGCCCTTTCTGCCCCATGTATTTTTTGGCTACCAATTTTTTTTGAGTGCATGTCAGAGTTCTTAGAGGGTTTCCAGTTCTTAGAGGCACAATATGTTGCTCAACCCTGTATTTCCAACATTCCTCTGCTTATTCTTGTCATTTGGTGGTGCGTTCCATGTTTTGTTTGGTTGTTTTGCAAGTGTGTTTGTTTTGTTTTGTTTTTTTAGCTTTGTATTGATTCTTTGTGAATTTCACATCATGTACCCTGATCCAGTTTATCTCATCACCTCATTACTACTGGCCATTGCAACCTTCCTCCAAACATACACACACACACACACACACACACACACACACACACACACACACACACACACACACACACACAGGCGATAACATGAAAGCATAAAAATCATAGAAGCTGTAGCATGTCACCTCGTGTCCCACAATATACCTCTATGTCCACACATCTGCACTTGCAAATGTTTATATCAATGGGTCCCGGTCTGGTTTGAGGCTCTGGCTTTGTGATGCCATCAGTACTGGAACCTCCCCAGGTCTCCTTCTGATGATCTTGTTGTTGCTCCCTGTCACAGAGATCCTGCAGCTTTGGATCAGCAGGACTGGCCCTTTCACATGCCTCAGCAGTTCACAGATGATATAGATTTGGGGGTGGGCCACCTCAGGGTGCTGGTTCTGGGCCTGAGTGGCAGCACACCTTCTCTCCCTTATCACCTTTCCTTATCCAGGCAACCAGAATTGTTTCTTTTTTAAATTGATTGTTTAACTCTTTCATTTCCAGACTTTCTCTTTAGTCTGTTTTTAGAGTCTCAATTTCTTTGCTGAATTTATCTTCCATGATTTAATTTTTTTCTACATTTCCAGTCTTCATCATGCATGTTGCTTACTTTCTAGATGCTGAATTAATTCTTTTACTTCATTGGCATATTTTCATTAGTCTCTTATGGATTCACTGCTCCTTTTTAAAGAGCAAGATCCCAGGGGACTGAAGAGATTCCTCAGCAGGTAAGAGCACTTGTTGCTTTTACAGAGGACCTGAGTACCCGCATGGTGGTACACAGCCATCTGTAATTCCAAGTACAGGGCATCTGCTCCCCTCTTCTGATCTCGATGGACAGCAGGCATGCATGCAGTACACATATACACATGCAGACAAAACAATCATACACATTAATATAAAACAAATGGCTTTTAAAAGGAATGAAAAGTAAGATCCTGAAGTTTCTTCTTGTATTTAACTATTTCATCTTTAGTTTCTGGCTCCAAGGAACTGTGAGCTTCAGGGGTCCTCAGAGTGGCTTCTTTTCCCATTTGTTGTGTGGGTTTCTTTGTTGTGTCTCTCACAGCTGCTGGGATGGATATGTTCTCCATCAGTTCTTATTCCTCCTTCTCATTCTTTTTATTTGTTTGTTTTACTTTATGTGTCTTTCCTATTATGTTATCATTATTTGAGTTTATACTCCTCACTCCTATTTAGGTTGACTCCATAAACATCAGTTTGACAGCAACCTTGACATTAATGTGCAAAAAATGTTGCCTGTGAATGCCACTTATTTCATAGACAGAAGCACTAAGATACTTTGGGGAGCTATAGTTTATAGGGTTTTTTTTTTCTGAGAACTGATGATATGAATATTGAAGAAGTAAAAAGAAGTGAGAATAGGGAAAATTAAAAAGATGGAGGAAAGGATGAGTGAGAGTAAAAGCACATGGGGTAAAGGTATGAGAAACAACACGGGAAATGTTATAGAACAAGTGCAGAAAGAAGAAGAAGCCGAATTACAACACAATAGTCAGGAAAGAAAGAGTTAACATGACAGACAATCGAAATAAAAATGTTATAAATAATAATTTATAAAGCCTCTAAAAAGTGGGGCTGTAGATATGGATCAGGAGTTAAAATGCTTGACAAGTTTGCATCCCCAACACTAATGGAAATGTCAGGCAGATGTATAGTCTCTCTGTAATCCCAACTCTTTGGCAGACAGCAACAGAACTCAGAAGCAAGCTGGCTAATGAAATTGGCTGAAGTTATCAAGCTCTGGTTTCAAGCTCAGTGATGAGCTCTGCACTTGCCAAGTGCATACACAAAGACTTCAACACCAACACACACACACACACACGCACACACACACACACTTGCACACACAAACACACATGCACACAAAGACATAAAAAATAAAATTATAAAGTGAAATAGAAAAATATAACATCAAATGATAATTTTATTTCTACCTGGATTAATGTAGTTAGGGTTTGTTTGTTTGTTTTTTTATTGGTTGGTGTTTTTTGTTTTTTGTTTTTGTTTTTGTTTTTTTTTTTTTTTTTTTGTTTTTTTTTTTTTTGGTCATTTGTTTCTTAAACACTTTCTAAATGTGGTGAAAGGCTGTTTATCTCAGGAATTCACATGTTTGATTGGTATATTGTCTCTGCTAAAAGGAGTTTCTGTGTCAAACTCCCTTATGGAGTTCTCCAGTCTGAAATTAGCAGTTACAGCCTTCTCTTTGGTATACTGGGTATCACATTTTCCTTGTTAGAGATTCCTGCGCTTATGGGGTGTAGAAGGTGTGCCACGTTTGTGTTTGTCTTTTCCACTGTATGTTCTTTTTGAATCCTGGCTCTATTAACCAGTGTTCTGTGGTCCTTGTCTGAAAATACTTCACTCCATCACGGATACTATTCTAGGTTCACTCACTTCTCAAGTTCCTGTGTTTATTGGTCACCCTAATAGTGCCTTCCATTATTCTTTCAATCTAATCTATTTATCTTGAGGCATGAATGGAGAATCTCAGCTTTAAGCTGTTACTCTATATTGTGCTCCAGTCTCCACAGCTTGTATTGTCCCTAAACATCTCCTTTGTAGTACTGTATACAGTCTTTGTCCACAAGTCCACACCCTACTCAGCCTCTCTCTAGATTGCTATTTCTATAGTTCCAGTGTCCAAGGAGATTCATTCTATCTTTGGCAACTACTACTGAAGTAGTATTGTGGTTTGAATGTGAACTATCCCCTAAAGATTGATTTCTTTAAACTTTTGGTCCTGAACCAGGGGTACTATTAGAAACTTTATGAAAAAATAACACTAGAAATTTCCAAAATCTAGAGAAAGAATTGGACAATCACAGGAAACATTTGAAATCTCAACCAGAAAAGAACAGAAAAGACTCTCTGCACAACACATCATAGTCAAGATGTCACAAATACAAAGCAAAGACACAATATTAAACTTTAATGGAAAAATCATGCTTAAAATGACCTGAGTGACACTGGGTATCTAAGCAACAGTCATGTAAAAATACGTAACAGCTTCTAAGTGCAAATATCTATTAAATTAAAGTTACTATATCCAACAATACTATCTTTTAAGACTAGCATAACCAGGCCCTCTACTCATACACTATAGTTTTCTATTAGTACTTTTATGGAACTCATGAATATGGAAATGAGTGGAAATGGGTCTCTGACCCTTGTGCCTTCTTTTAGAATTCTTTCGTTTTTCTGTCGGCATGGCTTGTCCAACTTCAATACGCTGGTTTTCATATTTATTTATATTCTATTTTATTTCATTGAAAATAGAACTAGCATAAATGGAAATGTTTAAATACAAGCACAGAGATGGGTGACTCTGAAGATGACACTAAAGCTGTGTAGAGAGTGGGAATGATCACAACACAGGAAAGAAGAAATCTAATTAAAGGGAACGATGAACAGGGGCAAATCGATAATATCCAACTCAGCAAACCAGAAAATCCTTAGTGTTGATAAGGAAAAAGAAAAGAACAAACAATAATCACACCAACCTCATAAAAACAATTAACACAATTACAGAAACTGCCCCCCAAAACCCACCTCAAGTGGTCTTAACTCTCCAAAGTTGAGTTTCAGACCTGAAGACTACATTAAAAAAAAAAAGATCCTATCTGTTCTCTCCAAGAAATGCACTTTATTAGCCAAAATCAAACTAAGACTAAGAATCAAAAGATAAAAGAAATTGATTATGCAAAAGACAAGTTTGCATAACTGTTCTATCTAGTAAAATAGACTATAACCCAAAGTTCACCAGATAAGATAACACAGTTCCTATATATTTATAAAGTTAAAATTTCTGTAACATTTGTACTGGCTGGTTTTGTATGTCCACTTGACCCAAGCTGGAGTTATCACAGAGAAAGGAGCCTCACTTGAGGAAATGCCTTCATGAGACCCAGCCGTAAGACATTTTCTCAATTAGTCATCAAGGGTGGGAGGGCCCATTGCAGGTTGTACTGCTAGTTTTGTGTCAACTTGACACAAGCAGGAATTATCACAGAGAAAGGTGGCTCAGTTGAGGAAATACTTCCCATGAGATCCATCTGTAAGGCATTTTCTCAACTAGTGATCAAGGGGAAGGGCCCAACTCATTGTAGGTGGTGCCATCACTGGGCTGCTGGTCTTGGGTTCTATAAGAAAGCAAATTGAGCAAGGCAGGAGAAGTAAGCCAGTAAGTAACATCTATCCATGGCATCTGTATCAGCTCCTGTTTCCTGACCTGCTTGAGTTCCAGTCCTGACTTCCTTTAGTGCTCAACAGCAACATGGAAGTGTAAGCTCAATAAACCCTTTCCTCCCCAACTTGCTTCTTGGTCGTGATGTTGGTCATGCAGGAATAGAAACCCTCAACTAAGTCAGATGTGGTGACGTTTTTCTGAAAAAAAAAAAAAAGCCAAACAAGACAATACTGATGTTTCTCAAGGTCCAACAATAGTTTTTTCTAGACCTATAACCAGACTGAAAGCTAAACAGGCCCCTAGAGGGGAGGTAGTCCATGAAGAAATTCCCTACACTATTAAGGAGCTTAATGAGTTTGCTAATTTATTCAAGTAGAAGTCCGGGGAATAGAATTTAAGGGTGTGGAAAAATGGTAGAAGGAACATAAAACTAGATCAGGCTGATATGGGGTTAATGTGGATCCACCAAATGGAGATTTTAGGTTTAATATGGAAACTGACAGATTGAAAGCAATTGTTAAAAGTCTCTTTCAATGGTTGGATGGAGGTCAAAAGATGGCCTAGTGATAAGGAGTTGGAGATGCTGGATACCCTTTGGCTTAGTGTTGATGAAGGGATTTTTTTAAGGCCTATGGAAATTTGCAGTGCTGGAGAGTGCATAAACTGTGCAAAACCTAATCCTCCTCAATGGGAAGGCCCAGAGGACATACCTTTCACTCATCCTGCAAGAGGTAAAATGGTGAGAGGAGCACCAGCACATTTGAAGGGCTTTTGCTTTCACCCTACTTCTTGTGCCAGACCTTAGCATCAGAGATACTGCTGTTCAGGTGGATGAGTTAAATGTAATGGATTTAACTGGGCCTCAAAGTAGCAGGAGCCAGATAGCCTCACTGGGTTGCAAAAGGCAAGGTAATTGAAGTTATTGTAGTGGGTAGTGTAGATAAAGAAATGCCTCTCATGGCTTGATTCATATGGAACAATACAGACAAAATATTTTTATGTTGGCATAATTCATGTGGACTTTGGTACTAGATAATCAGTCATGCTGTTTCTGGACATGAAGCAGATAATCCTACTTCTGTTTTTTTTTTAATCTCTATAATCAGAAAAATTCTCAAAAAAAAAAGAAAAGTTAAATCATGCAAAGGGAATATCTTGGCCAAATCAATTTCAGACTTGAGCAGTTTGCAGACCAGAACCCTTTGAATGAAGAAGACCAGGTTACCCTGAGGAAGGATCTTTCATAAAATACCTAAAGTTTTATTGTCAGTCTTTCTCTAGTTTTACCCCTAATTGCCTTTTGTAACAATAACTGCACATACTGGGGGGACAAAAACAATCAGATTTTCCAGGTCTGTTGGATACTGGTTTTGAACACTAATTCCAGAAGACTCCCCTAGGACATTGTGGCCCTCTAAAATAGGGGACTTATGGAACTGGTGATTAGTGATGGACTTTTGTTTGAATCCCAACTTCACAGTAGGTCCAGTAGGTCCCAAACATCCTAGTTATTTGGACAGTTCAGAATGTATAATTGGGATAGACATATTTAGAGGTTGAAAGAATTGTCTGACCAGTAGAATGAGGGTCATTATGCATGGAAAGGCTAATGGTGGTAAATAGAGTTACCTTTACTAAAGAAAATCAGTGGGTCAAAACAATAGTGCATCATAGAGGACTTGCAAAACACTGTGTCACCATCAAGGACTTGAAAGATTCAGGGGTCATGGTTTCCACATTTTCTTTATCTTGCCAATGAAGAAGACAAATGGATCACGGATAATGATAGTTGACTATCAAAAACTAAATCATAACCCCTTACAGCTGCTGTTATTCTTGATGTAGTTTCAATATTTGAGCAAATTAACATATATCCTGGTATATGATATACAGCTATTGATCTAGTAAATTCCTTATACTTAGTATCTATTCATTATGACCACTAGAAGCAATTTTCTTTCAGTTGGTAAGGCCAGTAGTGTACATTTACATTTTCACTCATGGGTGTAATAATTCTCTAACTCTGCCTCATAACTTAGTTCAAAGGAATCATAATCATCTTCTCTTTCCACAAATATCACAGTGATTCATTACACTGATGGCATTATGCTGATTGGATCATTTGAGCAGGATGTAGCAACCACTTTGGACTCATTGGTAACACGTGTATCAGAGGATGGAAAATAAATCCAACCAAATACAAGGACCTTCTGCCTCAGTGAAATTCTTAGGAGTCCAGTGGTGTGGAGTATGCAGAGATATTCTTCCTGAGGTGACGTTATTGTACCTGGCCTCTCCCACCACCAAGAAAGAAGTACAACATTTAGTGGGTCTATTTGGATTCTGGAGACAGCACATTCCTCACTCAGGCCCATTTAACAAGTGACTCAGAAAGCTGCTAGCTTTGTGTGGAGCCTGGAACAAGAGAGGGCCCTACAACAGGTCCAGGCTGCTCTGGACCATATGATCCAGCAGACCAGGGGATACTTGAAGTGTCTGTGGTAGATAGAGATGCTATTTGGAGCCTCTGGCAGGCACCTGTAGATGAATCACAGAAGAGACCTTTGGGATGTTGGAGCAAAAATCTACCATCATCTGCAGACAACTATTCTCCTTTGTAAAACAGCTCTTGGCCTGCTACTGGGCCTTACTGGAAACTGAATGTTTGACAATAGGACACCAAGTTACCATGCAATTTGATCTGTCCATCATGAGCTGGGTGTTATCCGACCCTCCAAGTCATAAAGTAGGACATGCACAGCAGCAGTCTATTATCAAATGGAAGTGGTATATACAGGATCAGGCCTGAGCAGGTACTGAGGGCACAAGCAAGTTACACGAAGGAGTTGCTCAAATGCCTATGGTTTCTACTGTTACAATGCCATCTGCTGCCAAGCATGTGCCTATAGCCTCATGGGGTGCTCTCTATTATTGGCTGACAGAAGAAGACTAGGACTTGATTCACGGATGGCTCTGCACTTCTGCAGACACCACTCAGAAGTGGACAGCTGCAGCTTTACAGCCCCTTTCTGGGACAACCCTGAAAGATACAGGTGAAGGAAAATCTTCACAATGGGCAGAACTTTGGGCAGTACATATGGTATTATAGTTTGTTTAGAAGAAGGAATGGCCAGATGTAGGATTATTCACTGGCTCCTGGGCTATAGCCAGTGGATTCGCTGGATGGTCAGGGACTTGGAAAGATCACAATTGGAAAAATTGGTGGGAAAGACGTCTAGGGAAGAAGTGTGTGAATAGATCTCTCCAAATGGGCAAAGGATGTGAAGATATTTGTGTCCCATGTAAATTCTCACCAAAAGGTGACTTCAGCTGAGGAGGAGTTCGGTAATTAAGTGGATAAGATGACCCGTTTTGTGGACAGTCAGCCTCTTTCCCCAGCTATCCCTGTCATTGCTCAATGGGCACATGAATAAAGTGGCCATGGTGACTGAGATAGAGGTTATGATTGAGTTCAACAACACAGACTTCCACTCACCAAGGCTGACCTGGCTATAGCTGCTGCTGAATGCCAGATTTGCCAACAGCAGAGACCAACACTGAGCCCCAGATATGGAATCATTTCTTGAGGTGACCAGCCAGTAACCCGGTAGCAGGTTGACTACATTGTACTACTTCCTCTGTGGAAAGGACAATGTTTTGTTCTTACTGGAGTAGATACTTATTCTGGTTATGGATTTGCTTTTCCTGCACATAATGCTTCTGCCCAAACCACCATCCATGGACTTACAGAATGCCTTATCCATCATCATGGTATTCCACACAGTATGGCTTCTGACGAAGCAACTTATTTCACAGCCAGAAGAGTGCAACAGTGGGCCCACAATCATGGAATCCGCTGGTCTTACCATGTTTCCCATCATTCTGAAGCAACTTGTCTGATAGAAAGATGGAATGGCCTTTTGAAGATGCAGTTACAGTGCCAATTAGGTGGCAGAAGCATGGAGGGCTGGGGCAGTATATGCTTTGAATCAGTATCCAATATATGGTACAGTTTCTCCCATAGCCAAGATGCATGGGTCCAGGATTAAAGGGGTGGAAAAGGGAATAGTTGCACTCACTATCACTCCTAGTGACACTCTAGGAAAATTTTTGCTTCCTGTCCCCACAACTCTAGGTTCTGCTGGCCTAGAAGTTTTGGTTCCAGAGGGGGGAGTGCTCCTATAAGGAACCACAACAAACATTCCACTGAAGTGTAAGCTCAGACTTCCCCCTGCTCATTTTGGGCCTCTAATGCCCTTAAACCAACAGACTAAGAAAGGAATAACAGTGTTAGGAGGGGAGATAGATCCAGATTACTGTGGGGAAATTGGATTGCCTCTCCACAATAGAGGTAAGAAAGATTATGTCTGGGGTCTGGAGATCCCTCTTAGTACTACCATGTCCTGTGATTAAAGTCAATGGGAAACTACAACAGCCTAATCCAAGCAGGATGACAAAGGATGAAGACCCAGCAGGAGTGAAGGTATGGGTCACTCCTCCGGGAAAAGAGCCAAGACCTGCTGAGGGGCTTGCAGAGGGTGGAGGAAATCCAGAATGGGTAGTAGAGGAAGGGAGTTATAAATACCAGCTAAAACCACACAACCAGATGCAGATGAAGATTATAAAGTAATATGAATGCTTCTGGTTATTTCGTTAAGAACACAATTGTCATTCTTCCAATTCCTTTAACATCAATTGGTATTTAAGTTGAGATACTAAAAGAATGTTCCCAAGGGACAATGCCCCATTGTAAATTTACAAATGTGTTTGCAATTGTACAAGGAATAGTTATATCGAGGAATAATTATCTCATACTAGGCATATTCATGCCCTTGCTATTGTTTCATGTGGAAATGAGATATTATTTGTGTCAAGTTGACAAGGGGTGGATTGTAGTGGCTATTCCTGGTTGTCAACTTGACTATATTTGAAATGAACTACATCCAGAATTGGAAGGCTCACCTGTGGTCCAGATCTTGAGGCTGGGAGATACAAGTTTCTGACCTGGATCTTGGCATGGAGATCTTGAAGCATGGTGACTATGAATCCCAGGAGACTAAGGCAAGGAGATCTTTGAGTTCAAATTCATTTGGGACAAGGCAAGCCCCAGATCCAGACATGGTGGTACACACCTGTAATCTAAGACACACTTTCTGCTGGAAACCTACATGGGGATATTGGAAGAAGATGCCGTCTTTACCTGCTTGCCTTGTGGGATTGAGCAATTGCTAAATCCTGGGACTTCCATTCACAGATGCTGCTGATCATTGTTGGGGATTTGGACTACAGACTGTAAGTCATCAACAAATTCCATTATTATTTAGAGACTACTCATAAGTTCTGTGACTCTAGACAACCCTGACTAATACATTGTGTGGTGCCATCCCTGGGCTGGTAGTCTTAGGTTCTATAAGAAAGCAGGTTGAGAAAGCCAGGGAAAGCAAGCCGATAAATAGCATCCCTCCATGACCTCTGCATTAACTTTTGCCTCCAAGTTCCTGCCCTATGTGAGTTCCAGTTCTTTTGGTGATAAACAGCAATGTGGAAATGTACATTGAACAAACCCTTTTCTCCTCAACTTGTTTCTTGGTCATGATGTTTTGTGTGGGAATACAAACCCTGACTAAGACAACTTCCAACTGATTTTATAACATAAAACTATATAGTATGAGAATCAGCTAAGTCTTGATAGAATAATAGTGGTTGACTTCAACACCCCATCCTTTTCATCCAAACTAATAATCAGCAAGGACTTTGCAAAGTTAAAGCACAATATAAAACTGTTAACAGATCTGTTAACTGAAATTGGCTTAACAGATCCAGAATATTCCAGATAGTAAATACATGCTCATCTAAGTAGACCATGAAATCTCTGAAATAGAATGGGAATTTTAAGCTTCTTCAAATTATTGGTGTTACAGTACTTGGGGTGATAATACTCCCGCAAGAACCATAGACTATCTAATAAGATTTCCAGTGCCATGCATGGGAAGCCCCTCTCCCTTTTGTGTAGTTGATTAGAGAAATAAAGAAATTACCCCTCCCCTCAATGATAGGATATTGCTGTTGCCCTTAGTTGCCTCAGCAAACTTAAACAGCCAAGCCTTTATTTCTGAGGACACCATAAATAGACTTTTATATGCTATGTAATCATCAGACAAATGGAAGATGAAATGGTCATTAATATTGTACACATGGACTTCATAGCAAACTATCACATACAGGGATATGTTTCTTTTTTATTATAATTCTCAGTATTTATTTCTTAGCTGTACAAATTAATCAGTTCCCTGTCAATTTCCATATATGCATCTATCATGTGTTGTATCTACTCTTTCTTCTCCTGCCCCCTCCCGGCCTAGTTCCCCCTCCTCCCAGTTTGGTTCCCAGGCTCTAATAGTCCCTGGTCTACTATCAGGTCTTCCACTTTGACACTTGGAACAAATTGTGACAGAAAGCCCCTGATGCTAAAGTTTATTTTTATGGCTTTACTTCACTCAACTTGTCTTCCAACTCCACTCATTTTCCTGAAAAGAATAAATTCTCTTTTTTTATGGCCAAATAACTGTGTTTTTTCCTAATTGTAGTCTAAATGTAACATTTTGGCAAACTTTCTTCATACTTTGAAATTCTTCCTTGTGCTAGATCAAGACTATTGTTGAGGCACTCAACTGTCTTTTAAATCTGACTTATTGATTTCTTTATTTCCAAGATTTCCATTTTGTTAACTTTATACTTTCTTGTCTTTATTCAATTCCTCATTTGGTTTATGAATTATCTACTTTAATTCACTCAACTGTTTATTATTTACTTTTATTTCTTGGATCTATTTAAAAACCATTTTTTTCAAATTATTTGGTGGAATTTTAGTGATGGCAATATTTGTGGTATCTTGTTATTAGGTAATTAGGAATCATGAGAGAACATAGCTTTTTTCATATTTATTTTATTTCTGCGTTGTAAGCTGCACAATCCTTTTTGGTAAGGTGGTCGGTCTTTTGCAGTACTGCATATTTTAATCCCATGATTTGCATGCTAAGCCACTGCTCCACTACTGGCTTCTATCCATGTGATTTGCTCCTCCATTAGCATGGATATCTCATCGACTTCTTTGTGGCAGCTTTCCAGTGAGATGAAGCATTCTACCAACACACCTTCCCAGATTAACTTGTGCAATGCTTACATTCCTGCCAACTGGACTCTACATTGTAATTTCCCTGTAGAATCTTTGGTGTGATTTGTGCGTTTGGGCATAGAATATACCATCTTGACATCAGAGAGACCTACTTACTATCCCTGTACATTTTTTTAGCACTGGATTACTGAGAGGCTAGAGAGATGGCTTAGTGATTGAAAGTACTTCCTGCTCTTCCAGAGGACCCAAGTTTAATTCTCAGTACCTATGTCAGCCAGCTCCTAACTGCCTATAACTTCAGTTCCAGGGAATTCAACACTGTCTTCTGGCTTCTGTGGGCATGCCACACATACATGGCCAAGTAAATTAAAATAATAATTTTTTGAAAAGAACTGGGATAGTCTTTTTGGATACTTTAGGGGCACGTGCTATACGCAACAGAGTGTATGGAATGAACCCTGTGTCTGGGGACTTCCACTGTCACTGCAACAGTAGCTCTGGCTGTTAAAAGTGATACTGCTGATGGTTACTTCAAGCACATTGAAGAGCCTGATTTGCTTGTCTTGTAATTGAAGACTGGCTCAGATCTGGGTGCTTTACAGGGAAAGGTGGGGGTTGGAATTGGCAGGACTCAGCTACAGTCATATCAGTTCTATGAGACCTGATTAGGTAAGACTGCAGGCAAGGTAGAAAATCCATCTAGATGCAGTATCAGCACCTTTTCTCCCCTTCCTGTATCTATTGTGAGAATATTTGTTCTGGAGTAGAGCTGCTAATTGAGCCTCAATGGGAAGGGGAACACAACAGGAAGCCTATGTTCTCCCATTTCTTTAGGTGGAAATATGTGCCTAGGTTCAAGTAGGACTGGGTTTTGACCAGAGTTAGGTTTTATTTCTCTGAGCTAAACTGGAAGGTGAGTATTAAACAGATGCAGCCAAAGAGAACTTGAGTTCAAACCTCAGTGCTAGAAAAGCTGAAATAAAATCAAATGAGAAGAAGAAAGAAAATAAATTTTAACAAAAACTGGAGAAAGAACACAAAATAGATTTTTACAAGAAGTATATTAAAAAAGAAACGCTAAGACAAGAAGTTCAGAGCAGTTAAACCTTCCTCCTTGTTAAGGTACTGACATTCTAGGGAAGGTGGATCCTGCTGTACTGTGATTATTAGTCTCCTGGGGTTCTAAGATTGAATTCTACAAGGTATGGGGAGGGGGAGAGTTGCTCAAAGCTAAGCTCCTTAAAATTCCTTTTGGTTCTTCTTGAACTGAGGGATGGAATGCAGGTTAAACTAGGTATTTTTCATCAAGCCAACAGGTTAAAAAAGAATGCTTGTAGCACATGAGATTGCTTTTGCAATCTGTAGAGCAGAGTTAAAGGGAGACCTTTTGGTCACAAGATTTAGGAGGAATGTGAGTTGCTCTAGGTATTTATTTAGGAAGTTTATTTTCTTTATTTTCTTTCTAGGTAATCGAGCATGACAATTACCTATGCACATGGGCAAAAGAGGGGGCAAATGAACCACATTCTGTCCTTGGAGGGAAGAAATCTTGTGGAAACCTAATAATCTGCTGCTTTCCATCTGGAACCTTCAGACCTGGCTTCTGCATGCAAACCTACAGGTGATTTCATGATCCACTGTCTGGAACACACTTTCCTTCTATAGCAGTCAGCAGTCCCACAACGCCAAGCCCTCTACAGCCTCGTGTCAAGTATACTATTCCATTTACTGTGCTGCTGGCTTTATGTCAACTTGACCCATGCTAGTGTCATGTGGGAAGGGTGAATCTCAATTGAGAAAATGCCCAAGCAAGATTGGCTTTTGGACAAGTCTGTGGTGCATTTTCATGATGATTGATGTGTGAAGGTCCAGCTCACTGTGGGCAGTTCCAGACCTAAGCTTGAGGTCCTGAATGCTATAAGAAATTAAGCTAAAAGAACACTGCAGAAAGAGGAGGTGGAAAGATTATAAGAACTAGAGGGGATGGAGGACACCAAGAAAACAAGATGACACCCTTCTCTTCTTGAAATGCTAGATGCCAGGTGAGCCCAGATAAGTAGCTGAGGATGGTCTGTGTCTTGGGGTTTTACCACTGTGAACAGACACCATGACCAAGGCAACTCTTATAAGGACAACATTTAATTGGGGTTGGCTTACAGGTTCAGAGGTTCAGTCCATTATCATCAAAGCAGGAACATGGTGGCATCCAATCAGGCATGGTACAGGAACTGCTGGGAGTTCTACATCTTCATCTGAAGGCTGCTGGAAGAATACTGGCCTGCAGGCAGCTAGGATGAGGGTCTTAAGCCCACACCCACAGTGACACACCTACTCCAGCAAGGCCACACCTCCACATAGTGACACTCCCTGAGCCAAGCATATAAAAAACCATGACATTCACTCCCTGGCCCCCACAGGTTTGTCCAAACATGTGAATCTATGGGGCCATATCTAAACATAGCGTAATGCAAAATACATTTAGTCTAACCTCCAAAGTCCGCACAGTTTATAGTAGTGTCAACAATGTTAAAAGTCCAAAGTTCAAAGTCTCTTCTGAGATTCATCCAATCACTTAACTGTAATTCCCAAAGCAAGGCAGGAAACCAGCTGGGCAAACTCCAAACTCTGCATCTCCATGTCTGATGTCAAAGTGGTCTTCAGATCTTCAACTCTTTTTTCGTCTCTGTTGATTGTAACAAACTTCTTTCTCCCAGGCTGGTTTCACTCCCTGTTAGAAGCTTTCCTTAGTAGATAGTCCATGGCTCTGGCATCTTGAACATCTTGGGGTCTCCAAGGAAACTTCAGTGTTATAGCTTTTTGTTTCAGTGTCTGGAATCCACACAATGTGTGGTCTTGTCCAAACGGCTGCAGTCACTTCTCCAGTTCTACCATCTGTAGCACTCTAAACTCAGGTTAGTCCACTCCACTGTCACTGCTGTCCTTGGAGATCATCCCATGCTACTGACATCTCTAATACTCTGGGGTCTTCCACTGCAACTAGCCTCTCATAGGCTTTCTTCATGGTGTTAAGCCTCATATCTTTGCATGACCCCTTCAGTCCTGGGCCATCAAGTGAAACTGAGGCTGCACCTACACCAATAGCCTTCCATGGCTTCTCACAGTGCCAAGCCTCAGCTGGTCTCTATGACCCCTTCATGCCTTCAAAACCAGTAACACGTGGGTGACTCTTACACATTACCAAGTACAGTTGCAACACGAAGTACAACCTTGGTTCTCTCTGTAGCATAGTCTCTTTGTGTTTTCAGAAAAAACATCCCATAAAATTTCACCCCAGTGATCCTGGTCTCTTCTTAATCACCACAAATTTCTTAGCTCCAGCTAACCAGTACCAATTGTCCCAGTAGTCCCTTTTATTTTGGACTATAAAGCCAGAGGCACATGACTGATGTGCCGAGTTCTGCTGCTTGTTGTAGCTGGACCATGGCCCCTCTTATTCTATTACCAGCTTTCTCTTTTCGCTGCCTAAGTTTTGCTGTCATGGAACTTGCTCTGTAGATTGACCTTGAACTCAAAGATTTGCATATCTCTGTCTTCTAGGATTAATGGCATGTACTCCATGCCTGGATTTAAGCTTTTTTCCACCCAGAACTTGCTCTGTCCCAAACTGGCCTTGAGCTCAAAGATCTGCTTGGCTTTGTCTTCTGGGATTAAAGGTGTGTAGCACCATGCCTGAACCCAAATTTAGCTTGGTGGGATCTTGTTCCAAGGTCACTATTCCCTTAATTCAATTTAATATCCTTGAACACAGGATTCAGTTTCATTTCAATTCATGGTGCCCCTTTAATGCTCAAACACTATATTTTTCATTCTAAGCTTGCTATGGTTATTCAAAATGTTCTTCTTCAGACTTAACCAGTCTATAACCAGTATAACAAAGTCTATGATGGGCATTTTTGAGACTTCCTTAGTCAGTGCCATTAATCTGAGTCTCTTCACCTTAGTCTCAGGCTGATTCTTAAGACAAGGGCAAAAAGCATCCATATTCTTCACCAAAATACCACAAAAACAGTCTGCAGGCCACATACTGAAGTTCTCTTCATTGAAACCTCTTGGGCCAGGTCTACACAATTCATATTATTCAAAGCAACAAACTCTTTCATATTCCTCCTAGGATAGCTCATTAAGCACCACTTAAAATGTTCCATGGCTTTCCAAATCCGAAGTTCTCAAATCCATATTCTTCCAAACAAAAACATGGTCAGGCCTATCATGACAATACCCCAGTCCCTGGTACCAACTTCTGTCTTAGGGTTTACTGCTGTGAACAGACACCATAACCAAGGCAGCTCTTATAAGGACAGCATTTAATTGGGGCTGCTTACAGGTTCAGAGGTTCAGTCATTATCAAGGTGGAAGCATGGCAGCACCCAGGCAGGCATGGTGCAGGAGGAGCTGAGAGTTCTACATCTTCATCTGAAGGCTGCTAGCAGAATACTGGCTTCCAGGCAGCTAGGGTGAGGGTCTTAAGCCCACACCCACAGTGACACACCTACTCCAACAAGGCCACACCTTCTTGTAGTGCCACTGCCTGGGCCAAACATACATAAATCATGATAGTCTGGAACTTCAGGTTCTCTGAACTCTATCTCTAAAGTGTGGGGATTAGACGTATGCACCACCACACCCAGTTCATTTGTCTCAGTTTTTGATCCTTTCTAGACTTGGCTTTCTCTGGTTTTCTTTCTTTCTTTCTTTCTTTCTTTCTTTCTTTCTTTCTTTCTTTCTTTCTTTCTTTCTTTCCTTCCTTCCTTCCTTCCTTTCTTTCTCCTTCCTTCCTTCCTTCCTTCCTTCCTTCCTTCCTTCCTTCCTTCCTTCTGTGGATTTCTACTATTTATTCATGGCCACGCTCACATGCTCTTACAGGGTGTTATTTAGTTCTATTCAGTGGAGGGGTAGAAGAATACTGTGCAGCACTTCTAGTTGACAGTATATGTCCTGGCTAGGTTGTGTTGTCAACTTGATGGCCAGCAGAAAAGAGAGTACCTCAATTGAAAATAATCAAAAGGCTGGCTTGTGTGTATTTCTGGGAGACATTTTCTTGATTACTAATTGAGGTAGGAGTACCAAGCTAGCTGATTGTGGGTATCACATCTCTAAGCAGATAGATCTTTGCTGGTTAAGCATGAGAGAGTGTGAGAAGCCAGACGGTAAGCCAATGGGCAACATCCCTCCACAGTTCTTGTCCTGACTTCTATCAATGACAGACTTTGACTTGGAAAGTAAACCAAGTAAAGTCTGTTCTTCTCAAATTGCTTTTAGACATGGCACAGAGATCAAGGTACAATAGTATTCTTGAAGGACAAAGAAATATGCATTTATTTACCATTTAAAAAATCTGTTTAAACATCCAGTAAAAGAATTGTGGACATTTTAATCACATAAGAATGAAGAAAATTAGAAGATAGTTATGTTTGAGTTTGAATATTTACTTATTTATATCTTAAATATATTAGTCCATGTACATATTTGTACCACATGAGCCCACAGAAACCAGACGAGAAGCTTGGATTCTTGGAACTAAAGTTACAGACAGTTGTGAGCTATCATGTGTATGTTAGGATTGAACTGTAGTTCTCTGCAAGAGTAGAAAGTGTTCTTAACATCTGAACCATCTCCCCAGATCCTATTTTTAACTTAAATATATACACTTGTGTCACTAATGTACAAATACATGAGATAGGATAGAAACAAAAAGGTTTCATTTGAAATTATACATGGATATATTAATATCATTCTCTTATAAATCAACAGCAAAGACAAAAATCAATAAGAATATATGAAGTCTAAAAAAGATTTTGGATTATAATAAACATTTACAAATTATGAGTTTTTTCGGGGTAAGGAAAATATTTAACATACCCAAATTTCCTAAAAAAGATACAGGATTATAAAAAAAAAACTTTCACAAATTAGGATCTAGACCAGAGTAGAGGAAATATTTGACATCTCTAAGGACCTGAGTTCAATATTCAGGACTGAAAGAATATCTTTAACACATTCAAAGCAATGACACTAATGTATATTTGACTTTCATGGAATTAATAGAAAAAAGGAGAAAGCAACAGGAAAGTTCCCAGAAATCCCATCTGACATAGAGCTCCTGCATATATCACTACCATGTCCACAGAACACATAAACTATGACAAAATTGAAAATAATCAAATATATTTATAGATGCATCAGAGAACTAAGACATCAAGGGAATTGCTGAGTCTGAACTGGGGAGACAGGCAAATGAACACAGATTGACACAGTTTACTATGTGTGAATCTTACAAACAGAAACCTGCATTTGGAGTCAGTCCTCATAGGAACATTTTAAACTACAATTGATGAACTGCTATAGACTCAGTGAGTGAACCTAAGAGCTAAAATTTCTGGTGTCTCAAGCTGAAAGAGTCTCTAACACTTTCGGAAGTGTTACTACTGGAAGCCACATGAGGGTCTCACTATGGGTATTAGAGAAACAAACACTGTCTCTGGCCAACAGCAAAACTTAACATTTTAAAATTTGCCAAACTGTCTGTTATTTCAAAGGTCTACAAAATCCTAAGTGACCTGGTATAAAAGAAATGTCCCGGCACTCGAGCAGCAGGTCCCCCGCAGTCCAGGCACCACCTGGACCTGAAGGGACCTGGTCAACAGTTCTCTGCACCCAAATCCCGTGGGAGGGAGAGCTAAACCTTCAGAGGGGCAGACATGCCTGGGAAGCCAGAAGAGACTACACTCTGCCCACATTTCTGACTCCAGAGGAAAACACCTAATGCCATCTGGGACCCTGGTGCAAGGGGGTCCAGGAAAAGGCGGCACAGGCCCTCCTGGTTGCCGCCCTCACCGAGAGCTCAAAAGCAGCCCCCCACGAGCAACTTGAGCTGCGGGACCACAGGTAAGACCAACTTTTCTGCTCCAAGCGACCTGCCTGGTGGACTCAGGACACACGCCCACAGGAACAGCTGAAGACCAGTAGACAGGAACGACTACATGCCCGAAAGCAGAACACTCTTTTCCTATAACTGGTTGAAAGAAAACAGGAAAACAGGTCTACAGCACTCCTGACACACAGGCCTATAGGACGGTCTAACCACTGTCAGAAATAGCAGAACAAGGTAACACCAGAGACAACCTGATGGCGAGAGGCAAGCACAGGAACCCAAGCAACAGAAACCAAGACTACATGGCATCATCGGAGCCCAATTCTCCCACCAAAGCAAACACTGAATATCCAAACATACCAGAAAAGCAAGATCTAGATTTAAAATGACATTTGATCAAGATGCTGGAGGACTTCAAGAAAGACATGAAGAACTCCCTTAGAGAAACGCAGGAAAACATAAACAAGTAGAAGCCAATAGAGAGGAATCACAAAAATCCTTGAAAGAATTCCAGGAAAACACAATCAAGCAGTTGAAGGAATTAAAAATGGAAATAGAAGCAATAAAGAAAGAACACAGGGAAACAACCCTGGATATAGAAAACCAAAGGAAGAGACAAGGAGCCGTAGATACAAGCATCACCAACAGAATACAAGAGATAGAAGAGAGAATCTCAGGAGCAGAAAATTCCACAGAAATCATCGACATAACGGTCAAAAATAATGTAAAATGGAAAAAGCTACTGGTCCAAAACATACAGGAAATCCAGGACTCAATGAGAAGATCTGTTGGGAGCGATGCCCTTGAAGCCCTCCATTGTTGATGTTAGAATTAAGTATGACTAGGTTCATGGAAAATCCCCAGCCAGCTGCAGAAGACTAATACAAATCTGGTGGTCAGGATGAATAATATGATAAAGTTCTCCTGCTGCCTAATAATATGACAAACCTGTGACCTTTCTGACATCCTGTCAACATCAGCCAATTCCCTGACCCTACAAATACTGTGTCCTTGGCCTACGTAAATGTTTCTTACATCCCCCCTCTCTCTGTTACCCCTGTTATAGTATAAATTCAGCCTTGGGAAACATAAAATTGTCACCTTGATAAGACTCTTGTCTTGGCGTCCTTCTTCGTGTCTCTTGTCCCCCAATTCTCTTCCAGGTAACCCCCGGACCCTGTACGTACAAATGGCGCCTAGCATGCGGCTGTTTGGAGGTCTCCTGGAGGAGAACGTCGTCCCCCATGAATAGGCAGAACTGTCTTCCTTGTTTGTAGGAGCCTTTGCTCCCCCTCAGAGCCTTTGCTCCCCGCTTCTGGCAACCATGGACTGCCTGAACTTGGTTCAGAGGCTTGGTGTGTGTTTCTCCCCGGACGACGCAGATCTCAGTGGTGAGTGATGGGACAAGCATTCTACAATCACCTTTTGTGACAGGATTCAGGGAGTCACTCAGGACATGAAGAATAGGGTTAAAAAATTTTTAAATTCTTAGATTTTATAGGAAATATTTGTCCATAGTTCCCCCAGGAGTGAACAATTGATACAAAAGATAGTGCAGAGTTAGTGATTGTTTAATGGATCGGCTAACCTTGTTGCTGAAGTCTGCCCTCTGTAATGAATAAAAGTTGTGTGCTTTTGGGGTTCAAGATTCCCTTTCCCTGCATGGATCAGCAACTCCACATACATGGATTAAAAACCTTATACCCTCCTGCTATTGCAGTGGTCACTTTGTCAATCTGTGCTCTGTAGGTGGTGCTCCTGAGGTAAGGCCACTATGGGGTCTTACAATATTTTGGTGCACCTGCCAGGAGCTGTGCTCCCCCCAGTTGGCTAAGAGATCGGAGGTAAGCTCGAGCAAATCTGTTTTGTGTTCTGTGTTACTTTCTGTTTTGTCTCTGTGTCATGTTGTCTTGTCTTTGTTTCATGTTGTCTTGTGTTGTCTGCGTCTGCTGTCTGAAGGGTTTGAGTCCCCCCTGGAGAGGGGTTAGAGTTCCGTTGGTGGTTGCTGTGAGTCCTGTGATGGGCTTACAGCTGTGACAGGTGACGTGCTAGTTGTCACAGGCCACAGGTCCTAGAGGATATTCTAGGAGGAGAAAGGAATCTAGAGGACACTCTAGAATCCCGTTAGGAGGTGGAATCAGATGATCCTCCTCATCCCGGAAGCAGCTAAGGTTAAGCTGCAGTTTGGGCCAGGTACTGAAGGTATCAGGCATCTGTGGAAATCGCTTATAGGATGCCCTGTCTTGGTCTTGTTTGTCTAGTTTGTTTTCTGTGGTATTGTCGAGTATCTTTTTGGCTTTTGTTTTGTTTTTGGACTTGGACTGACGACTGTGTTTGAAATCATGGAACTGTTTGTTTTGTTTGTCAAGGAATTTTACTTGGTCCTCTTGGTGCTTAACTTGGAAATAATTTGCTTAAGAGAAATTGTTTTCTGCCAGGGAGCCTGCCTTATCTGCTGGCCCTATTCCAAGAGAGGAGTCAGTCTCCAACATTAAGTCACCTTCCCTGTTAGTCATCATTGACATAGAGAGTGCCTCTGATCCTATCCCCACAGCAGTCAGTTCCTGCCCCTGTGGTCGAAATGCCCCAGGTTGGGGGACAGGGGAGCCCCTAAAGTAGTTTCAGAAAGAGTCTGCAGCAGACAATGAGGAACTTTGTTTTGTCAGACAGAACAGGCTTTACTCTAGGATGATAAGAGGAGAAAGTCTTGGCACTGGCTCTTCAGCCTACTCCAACTGGAGGTTGTAACCAAGGCCAGGATAAATGTTTTCTTTTCCATGGCCCTCTAACCCAGTGAGACAGCTTGGTGAAGGACTGCTACTGAAGTCCTGGGAGGGCTGTAGTTCTATTAAAGGTCAGTATTCCAGTGTTAGCAATCTCTTTATTGGATGTAAGAGGCAGGAAGCCCAACCCAATTGTGACTCCTGCCTCAGGAATGGCAGCAGAAAGAGTCCTTGTAGCCAGTTATCTCTAACTAAAGCTTACTCTCTGACACCCGAGGCTTCAACCGGATAATACCCCCCTGGGTAAGCCTCCGATACTCAGATGCTATTTTCTCCTGGTCTTTTGGCTCAAGGTCGCCAGGCATGTCTGATAGCCTGGAAGAAACTTCCCCCCTAAAGCAGATAAGCCATACAATTATTTTGTAAGCCACTTGGCATCTAGCACCCAGGTCCTAACCATCTCCATCCTTTTGTTATTAGTTCTTATTGGAAGCCTAGTGACGTTTGGAGGCTGGGTCTCTTGAGAGGCAGAGCCATCAAGCTGACACTGAAGGGAGGTACTCCTTAAACAAAAGTCCAGAGAGACAGCAGATAACAGACCAGCTGCCCCTCTGCTTGCCTTTCTGTTTCACAGACACAAAGCTTGTGCTCATTTTTACATTGGCCTTTTCATCCCAAGAAAGCTTCCTCGTTTAGCTGTGTGACTGAATGCTATTTGTCACCTGATCTGGTTGTTCCACCAGCTCTCAACGGGCCACCCCCTAGCTTTCTTGCCTGGCCCCATCCTCCTGTTCTTAAGCATTTTATCACCTAATACACTGTGTTGTTTGACTTATACTACCCCAGTCCTACTAATAATATGCATGTCCCAGATTCCCATTGTGAAGGTTATAATTCTAAAACAAGGGGATGGTGCAGCCCCCTAAATATTAAATTTACCTCCTTGGGTTGAAACGAGGATTGAACACGTGGATATACTTGTGATCTTAGAATGTTTCAATCAGGTGCTGATACAGGGACTATATTTACCATAAAATTGTTAAAAGAACCTGGACATCCCTACTCCCCTGCTTCTAGGCACTGATCCAAAGAAGGATCCCAGGGAGGCATGAACACAGTACAAGGTACATGCGACTTCATCTATAGCCTGCACTTCACCGAGAGGAGCTGCTTGCTCAAAGAACTGCACCACTTTGAGACCATTGCCATTGCACAAGAAAAATTGGAAGCTCTGCCACCCGCTCCAGGACAGCTATATTTTTCTACAATGTGATACCTTTTGAAGGATTTGACTTTTTTGGATAACACAATTATACTTGTTACATGAAACCAAATTGAATTGTCTATTGGAATTATTTTGCGAATGTCAACAATGGCAGTCAACATGTTATTTTTCATTCTATGTATCAACATATTATTTAATTTTTCAGTTTTTGATACTATACTGTACTGAGTTGGGGTTTGCTTATGTCTTTAATTTTTTTCTGATGGTTATAATTCAATGCTGAGGTTTCTCCAAATTATTTAAGATGTTTAATATCAGTTAAAATTGTAATTCCCTGCCTGGTGGCTTCCCTTCTGTGATATTTCATGGTAAACATTTTAATCAATCACTCAATTTTAAGCTTCCACATCTATCCAAAATAGAACAGTGTTTTAAGTATATCTGAATATTTTAATTTTGAACCACACTGTCTTTAAGAGTCAGAGGTTAGTCAAAAAGAACAATTGTCTGGCCCTCCTTTTATGTAAGCTGTATATACTAACAAGTGTACTTCTTTCTGATTGGCTTTTTACCTTTAATTTCCCAACTTTGAACAATCACAGTGAATTCTGGTTTGTAAGAGAAAGGCAGTGCTTGGATACTTCCTGTGTCTTAGAATATGGTTAAAGAAAGCATGAGAAAAGTCAGAAAAGGCTTAGAAAAGAGAAAATGAGGAAGAGATAAAGCTGAGAGCTGATATCAAAATTCATTCTCCGCCTCCCCTTGGTTGTCCACCCTGCTTTCCTCTCTGTTGGGCCCCCTAGTAGGCCTTCTTTTGGTTATATCTTTTGGCACTTGGACATTTAATTGTATAACCAGCTTTATTAAACAACAGGTAGATAATATAGCAGCAAAACTTATTCAGGTATATTATCATAGGATAGTTATGGAGGATGCTTTGATGATGGCCAAGCTCACCTAGACATCTCCTCCCAGCCCAGGCAAGGACATTTTTGTCCTTCAGCCAAATGAGGCCAACATTCTTTTCTGCCTGCTGTTTGATGCCTTTGCTGAAACATGAACGAATCGTTACCCCTGAGTGCTGAGCTGGACAGTCAATGATGGGTAAGAGAGTGATATATTCACAAATAAAGTGCCTAAGACAGGAGGGTCGCCATTAGCTGCTGCCTTATCCCATGATGGACCCTGGCAACAAGATTGGCTTGGCCATGTGACAAATATCACTCCAACCTAAGACAGACGCAGTTTCCAAGGGGTTCATTCTGGGACAAGCATGGCCATTAGGTTACATTTTCATTTGACTATAAGGAAGGGGGAGATGTTGGGAGTGTTGCCCTTGAAGCACTCCATTGTTGATGTTAGAATTAAGTATGACTAGGCTCATGGAAAATTCCCAGCCAGCTGCAGAAGACTAATACAAATCTGGTGGTCAAGAAAAATAATAATATGATAAAGTTCTCCTGCTGCCTAATAATATGACAAACCTGTGACCTTTCAGACATCCTGTCAACATCAGCCAATTCCCTGACCACATGAATACTGTGTCCTTGGCCTACTTAAATGTTTCTTACTCCCCCCTCCCTTTGTTATCCCTGTTATGGTATAAATTCAGCCTTGGGAAAAATAAAATTGTCGCCTTTGATAAGACTCTTGTCTTGGTGCCCTTCTTTGCATCTCTTGTCGCCCATTCTCTTCCAGGTACCCTTGGACACGTTCACATACAAAGATCAAACCTAAGGATAATAGGTATAGAAGAGAATGAAGACTCTCAGCTCAAAGGACCACTAAATATCTTCAACAAAATCATAGAACAAAACTTCCCTAACCTAAAGAAAGAGATGCCCATAAACATATAAGAAGCCTACAGAACTCCAAATAGATTGGACCAGAAAAGAAAATCCTCCCATCACATAATAGTCAAAACACCAGATGCATAAAATAACGAAAGAATATTAAAAGCAGTAGGAGAAAAAGGTCAAGTAACATATAAAGGCAGACCTATCAGAATCACACCAGACTTCTAAACAAGGACTATAAAAGCCAGAATATCCTGGACAGAAGTCATACAGACCATAAGAGAACACAAATGCCAGCCCAGATTACTGTATCAAGCAAAACTATCAATTAACATAGATGGAGAAACCAAGATATTCCATGACAAAAACAAATTTACACAATATCTTTCTACAAATCCAGCCCTACAAAGGATAATAAATGGTAAAGCCTAAAATAAGGAGGCAAGCTACCCTAGAAAAAGCAAGAAATTAATCATCTTGGCAACAAAACAAAGAGAAGACAAGCACACAAACATAATCTCACATCAAATACGAATATAACAGGAAGCAACAATCACTATTGCTTAATATCTCTCAACATCAATGGTCTCAACTCCCCAATAAAAAGACATAGATTTAACAAACTGGATACAATGAGGACCCTGCATTCTGCTGCCTACCGGAAACACACCTCAGAGACAAAGACAGACACTACCTCAGAGTTAAAGGCTAGAAAATAACTTTCCAAGCAAATGGTCTGAAGAAGCAAGCTGGAGTAGCCATTCTAATATCAAATAAAATCAATT
Source organism: Rattus rattus (assembly GCF_011064425.1). NCBI lineage: Eukaryota > Metazoa > Chordata > Mammalia > Rodentia > Muridae > Rattus > Rattus rattus. Next base: position 13,968,471 of record NC_046172.1, read on the forward strand.
TTCAACTAAAAGTCATCAAAAAAGATAAGGAAGGACACTTCATATTCATCAAAGGAAAAATCTACCAAGATGAACTCTCAATCCTAAATATCTATGCCCCAAATACAAGGGCACCTACATACATAAAAAAGAAACCTTACTAAAGCTCAAAGCACACATTGCACCTCACACAATAATAGTGGAGATTTCAACACCACTCTCATCAATGGACAGATCCATGGAAACAGAAATTAAACAGAGACATAGACAGACTAAGAGAAGTCATGAACCAAATGGACTGAACAGATATTTATAGACCATTCTATCCTAAAACAAAAGGATATACCTTCTTCTCACCACCTCATGGTACTTTCGCCAAAATTGACCATATAACTGGTCATAAAACAGGCCTAAACAGATACAGAAAGATAGAAATAATCCCATGCATCCTATCAGACCACCATGGGCCAAAGCTGGTCTTCAATAAAAATAAGGGAAGAACACCCACATATACATGGAAGTTGAACAATGCTCTACTCAATGATAACCTGGTCAAGGAAGAAATAAAGAAAGAAATTAAAGACTTCTTAGAATTTAATGAAAATGAAGGTACAACAAACCCAAACTTATGGGACACAATGAAAGCTGTGCTAAGAGGAAAACTCATAGCGCTGAGTGCCTGCAGAAAGAAACAGGAGAGAGCATATGTCAGCAGCTTGACAGCACACCTAAAAGCTCTAGAACAAAAAGAAGCAAATACACCCAGGAGGAGTAGAAGGCAGGAAATAACCAAACTCAGAGTTGAAATCAACAAAGTAGCAACAAAAAGGACCATAGAAAGAATCAACAGAACCAAAAGTTGGTTCTTTGAGAAAATCAACAAGATAGATAAACCCTTAGCCAGACTAACCAGAGAGCACAGAGAGTGTGTCAAAATTAACAAAATCAGAAATGAAAAGGGAGACATAACTACAGAATCAGAGAAAATTCAAAAAAGCATCAGATCCTACTACAAAAGCCTATATTCAACAAAACTGGAAAATCTGCAGGAAATGGACAATTTCCTAGACAGATGCCAGGTACCAAAGTTAAATCAGGAACAGATAAACCATCTAAGCAACTCCAAAACTCCTAAAGAAGCAGTCATTAAAGGTCTCCCAACCAAAAAGAGCCCAGGTCCAGATGGGTTCAGTGCAGAATTCTATCAGACCTTCATAGAAGACCTCATACCAATACTATTCAAACTATTCCACAAAGTTGAAACAGATGGAGCACTACCAAATTCCTTCTATGAAGCCACAATTACTCTTATACCTAAACCACACAAAGACCCAACAAAGAAAGAGAACTTCAGACCAATTTCCCTTATGAATATCGACGCAAAAATACTCAATAAAATTCTGGCAAACCGAATCCAAGAGCACATCAAAACAATCATCCACCATGATCAAGTAGGCTTCATCCCAGGCATGCAGGGATGGTTTAATATACGGAAAACCATCAACGTGATCCATTATATAAACAAACTGAAAGAACAAAACGACATGATCATTTCATCAGATGCTGAGAAATCATTTGACAAAAATTCAACACCCTTCATGATAAAAGTCCTGGAAGAAACAGAATTCAAGCCCCACCTACACATAGTATAATTCATATGCAGCAAACCAGTCACTAACATTAAACTAAATGGAGAGAAACTTGAAGCAATCCCACTAAAGACAGGGACTCGACAAGGCTGCCCACTCTCTCCCTACTTTTTCAATATAATTCTTGAAGATCTAGCCAGAGCAATCAGACAACAAAAGGAGAACAAAGAGATACAGATTGGAAAAGAAGAAGTCAAAATATCATTATTTGCAGATGATATGATAGTATATTTAAGTGATCCCAAAAGTTCCACCAGAGAACTAATAACCTGATCAACACCTTCAGCAAAGTGGCTGGGTATAAAATTAACTCAAATAAATCAGTGGCCTTCCTCTACACAAAAGAGAAACAAGCCGAGAAAGAAATTAGGGAAACGACACCCTTCATAATAGTCCCAAATAATATAAAATACCTCGGTGTGACTTTAACCAAGCAAGTAAAAGATCTGTATGATAAGAACTTCAAGCCACTGAAGAAAGAAATTGAAGAAGATCTCAGAATATGAAAAGATCTCCCATGCTCATGGATTGGCAGGATTAATGTAGTAAAAATGGCCATTTTACCAGAAGTGATTTACAGATTCAATACAATCCCCATCAAAATACCAATCCAAATCTTCAAAGAGTTAGACAGAACAATTTGCAAATTCATCTGGAATAACAAAAAACCCAGGATAGCTAAAACTATGCTCAACAATAAAAGGACTTCTGGGGGAATCGCTATCCCTGAACTCAAGCAGTATTACAGAGCAATTGTGATAAAAACTGCATGGTATTGGTACAGAGACAGACAGATAGACCAATGGAATAGAATTGAAGACCCAGAAATGAACCCACACACCTATGGTCACTTGATTTTTGACAAAGGAGCCAAATCCATCCAATGGAAAAAAGATAGCATTTTCAGCAAATGGTGCTGGTTTAACTGGAGGTCAACATGTAGAAGAATATATGGATCCATGTTACACCTGTACAAAGCTTAAGTCCAAGTGGATCAAGGACCTCCACATCAAACCAGATACACTCAAACTAATAGAAGAAAAATGGGAAGCATCTAGAACACATGGGCACTGGAGAAAATTTCCTGAACAAAACACCAATGGCTTATGCTCTAAGATCAAGAATTGACAAATGGGATCTCATAAAACTGCAAAGCTTCTGTAAGGCAAAGGACACTGTGGTTAGGACAAAACGGCAACCAACAGATTGGGAAAAGATCTTTACAAATCCTACAACAGATAGAGGCCTTATATCCAAAATATACAAAGAACTCAAGAAGTTAGCCCGAAGGGAGACAAATAACCCTATTAAACATGGGTTTCAGAGCTAAACAAAGAATTCACAGCTGAGGAATGCGAATGGCTGAAAACCCCTAAAAAATATTCAACATCTTTAGTCATAAGGAAATGCAAATCAAAAACATCCCTGAGATTTCACCTCACACCAGTGAGAATGGCTAAGATCAAAAACTCAGGTGACAGCAAATGCTGGCAGGATGTGGAGAAATAGAATGCTCCTCCATTGTTGGTGGGATTGCACACTGGTACAACCATTCTGAAAATCAGTCTGGAGGTTCCTCAGAAAATTGGACATTGCACTACCTGAGGACCCAGCTATACGTCTCTTGGGCATATACCCAAAAGATGCCCCAACATATAAAAAAGACACGTGCTCCACTATGTTCATAGTAGCCTAATTTATAATAGCCAGAAGCTGGAAAGAACCCAGATGCCCTTCAACAGAGGAATGGTTACAGAAAATGTGGTACATCTACACAATGGAATATTACTCAGCTATCAAAAACATTAACTTTATGAAATCCATAGGCAAATGGATGGAACTGGAAAATATCATCCTGAGTGAGGTAACCCAATCACAGAAAAACACACATGGTATGCACTCATTTATAATTGGCTATTAGCCCAAATGCTTGAATTACCCTAGATGCACAGAACACATGAAACTCAAGGATGACTAAAATGCGAATGCTTCTCCCCTTCTTTAAAAAGCAACAAGAATACCCTTGGGAGGAATAGGGAGGCAAAGTTTTGAACTGAGGCAGAAGGAACACCCATTCAGAGCCTGCCCCACATGTGGCCCATACATATACAGCCACGAAACTAGATAAAATGGATGAAGCCAAGAAGTGCAAGTTGACAGGAACCAGATGTAGATCTCTCTGAGAGACACAGCCAGAAATACAGCAAATACAGAGGCGAATGCCAACAGCAAACCATTGAACTGGAGGACCCCCGTTGAAGGAATCAGAGAAAGGACTGGAAGAGCTTGAAGGAGCTCGAGACTGCATATGAACAACAATGCCAACCAACCAGAGCTTCCAGGGACTAAGCCACTACCTAAAGACTATACATGGACTGACCCTGGACTCTAACCTCATAGTTAGCAATGAATAGCCTAGTAAGAGCACCAGTGGAAGGGGAAGCCCTTGGTCCTGCTAAGACTGGACCCCAGTGAATGTGATTGTTGGGGGAGGGGTGGTAATGGGGGAGGATGGGCAGGGGAAGCCCATAGAGAAAGGGGAGGGGAGGATTAGGGAGATGTTGCCCAGAAACCGAAGGGAGTATAACAATCAGAAATGTAAATAAGAAATACTCAGGTTAATAAAAAAAAAAAAGAAATATCCCATTCCAGCCTCTTTAGCTTTTAACAAAAATGAAGAAAATTGCCTAATTAAAGTCACTTCCAATTCCTTGCATTACCTGAAGAGGGAGAAAATAAATATGAAGAACACCTGTGAAGGTTGCAGCCCATGGATACCCAAACACAAAAGACTGGTAACTGTAGAATTATGGGACACTTTACATCGCTACACACCTCAACGCCATATCCACCAACAGAATGCTCATATAACAACATGCCATAGGTAGGGAACAGTATCAGATCGTATGTGAGAGACACTGAATCAGGAAAAGTAAAGAGGAATATCTCCCCTAACATGTGAAAACTATGGACATTTTATCGTCTTGCATCATAGAGAAGGAAAGAGTACCTAGACCCTAAATCATCTCCCTGCAAACCCCCCCCTAACACAGACTTTTCAGTCAGCACCTACACTGAAACTGATTGGCTCCAAGATAAGGTGAAAATCCAGATGAGAGAGCTCTATGAATGAGAGATAGTGAAAATACCTGCATTTATCCAGGTAAACAGAACAGGCGTACATGTTAAGTCCATCCTCTGTCGAGAGCATTAAAACTCAGGTAGAAAACCTACAACTTTCTTTCTTGTGAGGCCTGAAATATTTGTATGAAACAAAGGGGCCTGAAGAGGGCCAACTTAGACATTCTCTGCTAGAGAACTTGCCTTTTAAATTACTGTGCTTAAAGACTAGTAAAGACTGTCTTTTGGAGAATTTCCCTAAAACACAAAGAGCAAAGGGATCTTCAGGCCTGAGAGGGCTTGCAACAGCTGTAGTCAACCTTCAAATGAAGTCAAGGACAAGACTGGCTTCCAGGCTTTTTCAGGATTGTTTCCAGCAGCCATCTGTGATAAAGATCTCTAAAAGCAGTATCTTTCAGCCCATGATGGGCAGGTGAGAATTCTCTAAAGAGGTCAGAATTCCTCAAGAGTCTTTGTATACTACTCTCCAGGAATAATTATCACCTACGATCTCTGTAAGGGGTTAAAAATTAAGGTATCACATGCCTCAAACAAGAAGTCAGCATTCCTGATATCCTGTGAGCTGGCTTGCTTTTAGGATAAATTCCAACAAGCTCCTCTTTAGGGAGGCATAAGTATCTCTTTGTGCCTGAAAGGGAAAGGAGGACCCCCTTCCTGCTAACAACACCCTAACAGAATCCTCCTTTAGTAAGGAAGTGCTTGAACTGGAGAATAGATATACCATGCATATTCCTCCCTGGCTTGGTACAATGGTGTTTCTAGTTTAAAAAAGATTATAGGCCTGAAATAAAAAAGAGCACTCCCTGTACCCTATACTCATCATTCTCTAGAGATAAAGTTCAATAATATCTCATAGGAAATAAAAACAATGTGAACCTCTTAGCGCCTTCTTCTGTGATACTTACAGACCAGAAGTGCCCTTACTAGGATGATGGGAGCCTTTTGCTTACTTTGCTTAAGGAGGTGGGAAGGGGGGAAGGGGGGAGAAGGAGAGTTAACATCATGCCTCAAATGCTCTCCAGTTCTAGTTATCTGTCTCTCCCAGAGCTCTTTCAGTCCATCTTCCCCCAACTCATCCCTCTTGTTCTCATCCCTACCTGCTCTCTGTCTGCTCACAATATGTATTCTCTTTCTCCTCCCCAGGGAGATTCCTGTTTCCGATTTTGAACTTTCCTTGCCTCTTAGACTCTCTGAATCTGTGGATTGTAGCAAGATGATCCTTTACTTTACAGCTAATATCCATATGTAAGTAAGTACATGCTATGTTTACCTTTCTGGGTCTGGGTTACCTTAATCGGGATGATTTTTTTCAACTTCCATCCATTTGCGTGCAAATTTCATGTTGTTGTTGTTGTTGTTGTTGTTCTTCTTCTTCTTCTTCTTCTTCTTCTTCTTCTTCTTCTTATTATTATTATTATTATTATTATTATTATTATATTTTTAGCAGCTGAGAAACCTACTGCAATGGCAACTCTCTGGAATCTAAGAGGGTGTGATGGCTCTTCTCGGTTGTCAGCTTGACTTTATCTGGAATGAACTACAATCCAGAAATGGAGGGTACACTTGTGATCTAGATCTTAAGGCATAGTGGCCATGAAAAGTTTAGGCGTAGGCAAGGTGGTACAAGCGTTTAATCCCAGGAGATAAAGGCAGGCAAGATCTCTGACTTCAAGGCCACCCTGGGACAGAACAAGTTCAAAGTGATGAACTTAGGCCCAGGCATGGTGGTTCATACATTTAATCTAGGCTATACCTTCTGCTAGAGGCCTATATAAGGACAGTGGAAGAAAGAAAGCTTCCTTCTTCTCTGCTTGCTTTCACTTACTTGTCAGGACATCTGTTGGAACCTACTTCTTCAGGATTCCAACTTATACAGAAGACTAGGTGAAACACCTAGCCCTGTGAGACTGAGCAACTTACCAGATTCCTGGACTTCCCATTCACAGCTGTCCATTGTTGGGTTAGTTGGACTGCAGACTGTAAGTCATTCCAAATTCCCTTAAAATATAGAGGCATCCCATAAGCTCTGTGACTCTAGAGAACTTGGACTAATGCAGAGGATGACCATCCTAGAAATGGGGGATACAGAGCCTGAACTGGCCATCTTCTGTAACCAGACAAGGCTTCCAGTGGTAGGAATGGAACATCAACCCAGCCTCAAATCCTTCGACTTACAATTTGTTCTGCCTGCAAAATATGCTGGGGTAGAGGTGGCATAGAACTTGTGGGAGTGGTCAACTATTGACTGTTTCAAATTTTAGGGCAATATCACAAGAAAGAGCCCACATCTGACACTGCCTGGATGGGCAGGAACCAGGAGCTGGATATCTCAGAGATCTAGGATAGAATCATTTACAAGTGGCAAAAAATTAAATAAATAATAAAATAAAAATAAAAAACAATGAAATAATTCCTAATGATATTCTACTATACTTAAAGACTGGTGCCTAGGCCAATAGTTGGTGTTGTCTATGACTCCTTTTCCTGTTCTTCGGACTGCATTCCTCCTTTTGGGTTGCCTGGTCCAGCCTTGATATGAGAGTATGTGCCTAGTCTTACAGCATCTTGCTATGCCATATTTGGTTGATATCCCTGGAAGGCCTACTCTTTTCTGAAGGTAATTGAAGGAGGAATGGATCTGGGCAAAGAGGAGAGAGGGGACTGGGAGAAATAATTTGAGGGGAAACTGTGGTGAATATATAATGAATGAGAGAAGAATAAATAAATGAACAGGCAGAAAGACAAACAAACAAATATAGCAGTAGCATCTGAAAACTTGTCTTTGGTCTTTCTCCCTTGCAGCTTTTAATATTCTTTGTTCTGTATGTTTAGTGTATTGACTGTTATGTGCTGAGGGGACTTTCTTGCCTGATTTAGTATATTTGGTGTTCTGTATGTTTCTTATATCTTGGTAGGTATTTCCTTCTTTATGTTAGGGAAATTTTCTGTCATGATTTAAAAAAAATAATTTCTGTGCCTTTGACTAGTTTTCACCTCTCTGTATTCCTATTATTCTTGGACTTGGTCTTTTCACAGTGTCCGAGGTTTCCTGGATGTTTGGTGCCAGCACTTTTTTAGATTTAACATTGTTTTGACCAAGGAATCTATTTCTTCAATTGTGTCTTCAATACTGAGATTCTTTTTTCTATCTCTTGTATTCTGTTGGTGAAGCTTTGTGTCTGTGGTTCCCACTTTAGTTCCTAAGTTTTACTCAGTTCGGGTATTATTTTTCAATTTTCCACTTTCTTATCTTGAACAACTTTCTTCGTTTCTTTCCACTGTGTGTGTGTGTGTGTGTGTGTGTGTGTGTGTGTGTGTGTGTGTTCTTGGATTTCTTTAAAGGATTTAATTTTTTTCTCTTTAAGGCCCTCTATATTATGTATAAAGGCTATTTTAAGGTTTTTTTATGCTTTAGTTATGTTGGAATATTCAGGGCTTGCTGTGGTAGGATAGCTGGACTCTAATGGGGACATTGTTGTGGTTGTTTCTGTGTTTTACTGTTGATATCTAAGCATCTGGAATTAGGAAGATTGTAATTCTAGGTGCTGATATCTGGTCTTATCTTTGTTGGGAGGATATTTTATTCCTTGATTTCTGTTTCTTCTCTGGTTCTTAGGAAATTATACTGTCTGTGTGTTGCCTGTAGGAAAATCTTCTGGGGTCTTGATAGATGTGGGAACTGAGAATTTCTATGTAAAATGTGTTTCTGGGTATTGGGACCTAACACTTAAGAATGGGGATGGACCGGTAGCAGTGGATAGTTTCACAAGAGGGGGAGAGCAGGGTATTTGTCCAGGATCTACTTAGTCCCCTGGCAATGGGGCCAGAGAGCAAGGAGAGGCACAGCAAGAGGTCTGTCTAGAGCTAGGGGAAAGACTTGGGGATTGGATTTAGAAGAATGGAAGGAGAGGTGAAGATCTGCAAGAAAGGTCTGAAATCTACTTGTTTCCCTGGTAGGAGTGGCCAGTGGATCCCCAGAGAGAGTCTGTTGGAGTTGAGGGTTAAGACAAAGCAATGGATGTGAGGAAGGAAGTTTCGAGGGGAAGATTTGTGGGATCCACTGGAGATGGCGGGGGCAACAAGACTGCAGCAGGTATTTTGCTGCAGAGCTTGGGATGAGACTGGGGGATTGGATTTGAAAGAGAGGAGGGATAGGTGAACATCTGCAGTTAGCCTCCGTGCTTCCCTGGATGGAGTGTGAAGATACAAACTTCTGAATCTGCAGAAAAATAATGAAAAGGATAAAAAGCAAGCATTCAATATCAACCCATGTTCAGTACGCATGAGTGTGAAAAAGATATAAGTGACTGCCTTGGGTACACTCTTCTTTTGTGCATGTTTGAGTAAGTAGAAGATGTAGTCTTAGAGTCCCATATAACAACAGAGTTACAAGACAGAGACAGATGGCAGGTAATATCCTCGAGCAAATACATCTCCCAGCTATACTAGTTTGAATAGATAGATACCAACCCACATGCACAAAACATAAGTAAGCCAGGCAAAAGATCCTAGAATCTGAATTTAATACAAAAAAAGGAAACAAGAAAGAAAGAAAGAAAGAAAGAAGAAAGAAAGAAAGGAAGAAAGAAAGGAAGAAAGAAAGAAAGAAAGAAAGAGAGAAAGAAAGAAAGAAAGAAAAAATGTATCGAGAAGTTAGTATAAGAAGAGCTTTCAGTTGATCCAAGCATATACAGAAATACATCTCCTGTTTTTGGAGTCAGAGATGGAGTCAAGTCCAGGCCTTTGACTTAAAGCTCAGTACTAGGTTCCTACCTGATAACGTTGGGTCTTGGGAAGAACCTCACAATCTATAAGCCTACTTCACAATGTATAACTCACCATTTGTAGATTTGGAATATACCTTGAGCTTGAATTACATTTATGTACTGGATTAGTAGGAACAAACCAACAGAAAGCACATACTGAACTGAAATTAGGATATATATTAATGTGAAATAGAAGAAATAGGACTGGATGCATATAGTTCAGTGACACAGTGCTTGTCTAGCATGCCTAAGTGCCAGGTTTTGATGTTTGATACCCAGCAGAACACACACACACACACACACACACACACACACACACACACACACACAGAGAGAGAGAGAGAGAGAGAGAGAGAGAGAGAGAGAAGAATTCAAAGGAAAAACACCTCCAGAATTTCTAGAAAACAGGCACAAAACTAAATTATAAAAATTGGAGGACTGCTCTCTGCACACATTACTGATTCCCAGGAAAACACCGGAGGCCATCTGGAACCCTGGTACGGAGGTCCCGAAGAGGCGGGCGCAGATCTTCCTGGTTGCTGCCACCATGGAGAGCCCGTGGGCAGAACCCCTGCCGAACTTGAGCCTCGGGACCACAGGTAAGACTAACTTATCTGCTGCAAGTGACTTGCCTGGTGGAATCAGGACAACAGGGCAGAATCCCTCTAGGACCAGGCCGTCCTGTGTTTACGGAAGTCCCACCCCGCGGATCCCGGCCCGCAGCAGCTCTCTGCTCCCAGAACCCGTGGGAGAGATACCTTTACCACCTGGTCAGGTGGGCACTCCTGAGGCTGCAGAGCCCGGAAGAGACCACAACACTGCCCACCTGCCCACATCCCTGACCCAGAGGAAACTGTACAAGGCCTCTGGGTTCCTGTGGGGAGGGCCAGGAGCAACAGGAGCCCTGCCCTGAGACACCGCCCGGAACCTGAAGGAAACAGACCCGGATAAACAGTTCTCTGCACCCAAATCCCGTGGGAGGAGAGCTAAACCTTCAGAGAGGCAGACACGCCTCACCCGAAACCAGAAGAGACTGCTCTCTGCACACATTACTGATTCAGAGGAAAGCACCAGAATCCATCTGAAACCCTGGTGCACTGAGGCTCCCGGAAGAGGCGGCGCAGATCTTCCTGGTTGCTGCCACCGCGGAGAGCCCGTGGGCAGCACCCCCCGAGCGAACTTGAGCCTCGGGACCACAGGTAAGACCAACTTTTCTGCTGCAAGTGACCTGCCTGGTGAACTCAAGGCACAGGTCCACAGGAACAGCTGAAGACCTGTAGAAAGGAAAAACTACACGCCCGAAAGCAGAACACTCTGTCCCCATAACTGACTGAAAGAGAGGAAAACAGGTCTACAGCACTCCTGACACACAGGCCTATAGGACAGTTTAGCCACTGTCAGAAATAGCAGAACAAAGTAACACTAGAGATAATTTGATGGCGAGAGGCAAGCGCAGGAACCCAATCAAAAGAAACCAAGACTACATGGCACCATCGAGACCCAATTCTCCCCATCAAAACAAACATGGAATATCCAAAACACACACCAGAAAAGCAAGATCTAGATTCAAAAATCATATTTGACCATGATGCTGGAGAACTTCAAGAAAGACATGATGAACTCCTTAGAGAACAAGTAGAAGCCTACAGAGAGGAATACAAAAATGCCTGAAAGAATTCCAGGAAAACATAAATAAACAAGTAGAAGCCCATAGAGAGGAGACACAAAAATACCTGAAAGAATTCCAGGAAAACACAATCAAACAGTGGAAGGAATTAAAAATGGAAATAGAAGCAATCAAGAAAGAACACATGGAAACAACCCTGGATATAGAAAACCAAAAGAAGAGACAAGGAGCTGTAGATACAAGCTTTACCAACAGAATACAAGAGATGGAAGAGAGAATCTCAGGAGCAGAAGATTCCATAGAAATCATTGACTCAACTGTCAAAGATAATGTAAAGCGGAAAAAGCTACTGGTCCAAAACATACAGGAAATCCAGGACTCAATGAGAAGATCAAACCTAAGGATAATAGGTATAGAAGAGAGTGAAGACTCCCAGCTCAAAGGACCAGTACATATCTTCAACAAAATCATAGAAGAAAACTTCCCTAACCTAAAAAAAGAGATACCCATAGGCATACAAGAAGCCTACAGAACTCCAAATAGATTGGACCAGAAAAGAAACTCCTCCCATCACATAATAGTCAAAACACCAAACGCACAAAATAAAGAAAAGAATATTAAAAGCAGTAAAGGAAAAAAGGTCAAGTAACATATAAAGGCAGACCTATCAGAATCACACCAACTTTTTTGCCAGACACTATGAAGGCCAGAAGATCCTGGACTGATGTCATACAACCCTAAGAGAACACAAATGCCAGCCCAGGCTACTGTATCCCTGCAAAACTCTCAATTAACATAGATGGAGAAACCAAGATATTCCATGACAAAAACCAAATTTACAAATATCTTTCTACAAATCCAGCACTACAAAGGATAATAAATGGTAAAGCCCAACATAAGGAGGCAAGCTATACCCAAGAAGAGGCAAGAAACTAATCGTCTTGGCAACAAAACAAAGAGAAGAAAAGCACACAAACATAACACATCAAGTATGAATATAACAGGAAGCAATAATCACTATTCCTTAATATCTCTCAACATCAACGGCCTCAACTCCCCAATAAAAAGACATAGATTAACAAACTGGATACGCAACGAGGACCCTGCATTCTGCTGCCTACAGGAAACACACCTCAGAGACAAAGACAGACACTACCTCAGAGTGAAAGGCTGGAAAACAACTTTCCAGGCAAATGGTCGGAAGAAGCAAGCTGGAGTAGCCATTCTAATATCAAATAAAGTCAATTTTCAACTAAAAGTCATCAAAAAAGATAAGGAAGGACACTTTATATTAATCAAAGGAAAAATCCACCAAGATGAACTCTCAATCCTAAATATCTATGCCCCAAATACAAGGGCACCTACATACGTAAAAGAAACCTTACTAAAGCTCAAAACACATATTGCACCTCACACAATAATAGTAGGAGACTTCAACACCCCACTCTCATCAATGGACAGATCATGGAAACAGAAATTAAACAGAGACGTAGACAGACTAAGAGAAGTCATGAGCCAAATGGACTTAACGGATATTTATAGAACGTTCTACCCTAATGCAAAAGGATATACCTTCTTCTCAGCTCCTCATGGTACTTTCTCCAAAATTGACCATATAATTGGTCAAAAAACAGGCCTCAACAGGTACAGAAAGATAGAAATAATCCCATGCATTGCTATCGGACCACCACCCAGCCTAAAAGCTGGTCTTCAATAACAATAAGGGAAGAATGCCCACATATCGTGAAATTGAACAATGCTCTACTCAATGATAACCTGGTCAAGGAAGAAATAAAAAGAAAGAAATTAAAAACTTTTTTTTAGAATTTAATGAAAATGATGGTACAACATACCCAAACTTATGGGACACGATGAAAGCTGTGCTAAGAGTAAAACTCATAGCGCTGAGTGCCTGCAAAAAGAAACAGGAAAGAGCATATGTCAGCAGCTTGACAGCACACCTAAAAGCTCTAGAACAAAAAGAAGCAAATACACCCAGGAGGAGTAGAAGGCAGGAAATAATCAAACTCAGAGCTGAAATCAACCAAGTAGAAACAAAAAAGGACCATAGAAAGAACCAACAGAACCAAAAGTTGGTTCTTTGAGAAAATCAACAAGATAGATAAACCCTTAGCCAGACTAACGAGAGGACACAGAGAGTGTGTCCAAATTAACAAAATCAGAAATGAAAAGGGAGACATAACTACAGATTCAGAGGAAATTCAAAAAATCATCAGATCTTACTATGAAAGCCTATACTCAACAAAACTTGAAAATCTACAGGAAATGGACAATTTCCTAGACAGATACCAGGTACCGAAGTTAAATCAGGAACAGATAAATCAGTTAAACAACCCCATAACTCCTAAGGAAATAGAAGCAGTCATTAAAGGTCTCCCAACCAAAAAGAGCCCAGGTCCAGACGGTTTTAGTGCAGAATTCTATCAGACCTTCATAGAAGACCTCGTACCAATATTATTCAAACTATTCCACAAAATTGAAACAGATGGAGCACTACCGAATTCCTTCTATGAAGCCACAATTACTCTTATACCTAAACCACACAAAGACCCAACAAAGAAAGAGAACTTCAGACCAATTTCCCTTATGAATATCGATGCAAAAATACTCAATAAAATTCTGGCAAACCAAATCCAAGAGCACATCAAAACAATCATCCACCATGATCAAGTAGGCTTCATCCCAGGCATGCAGGGATGGTTTAATATACAGGAAAACCATCAACGTGATCCATTATATAAACAAACTGAAAGAACAAAACCACATGATCATTTTCATTAGATGCTGAAAGCATTTGACAAAATTCAACACCCTTCATGATAAAAAGTCCTGGAAAGAATAGGAATTCAAGGCCCATACCTAAACATAGTAAAAGCCATATACAGCAAACCAGTTGCTAACATTAAACTAAATGGAGAGAAACTTGAAGCAATCCCACTAAAATCAGGGACTAGACAAGGCTGCCCACTCTCTCCCTACTTATTCAATATAGTTCTTGAAGTTCTAGCCAGAGCAATCAGACAACAAAAAAGGAGGTCAAGGGGATACAGATTGGAAAAGAAGAAGTCAAAATATCACTATTTGCAGATGATATGATAGTATATTTAAGTGATCCCAAAAGTTCCACCAGAGAACTACTAAAGCTGATAAACAACTTCAGCAAAGTGGCTGGGTATAAAATTAACTCAAATAAATCAGTAGCCTTCCTCTACAAAAAAGAAAACAAGCCGAAAAAAAAATTAGGGAACCGCCCCCCTTCATAATAGACCCAAATAATATAAAGTACCTCGGTGTGACTTTAACCAAGCAAGTAAAAGATTTGTACAACAAGAACTTCAAGACTCTGAAGAAAGAAATTGAAGAAGACCTCAGAAGATGGAAAGATCTCCCATGCTCATGGATTGGCAGGATTAATATAGTAAAAATGGCCATTTTACCAAAAGTGATCTACAGATTCAATGCAATCCCCATCAAAATACCAATCCAATTCTTCAAAGAGTTAGACAGAACAATTTGCAAATTCATCTGGAATAACAAAAAACCCAGGATAGCTAAAACTATCCTCAACAATAAAAAAAAGGACTTCAGGGGAATCGCTATCCCTGAACTCAAGCAGTATTACAGAGCAATAGTGATAAAAACTGCATGGTATTGGTACAGAGACAGACAGATAGACCAATGGAATAGAATTGAAGACCCAGAAATGAACCCACACACCTATGGGCACTTGATTTTTTTGACAAAGGAGCCCAAACCATCCAATGGAAAAAAGATAGCATTTTCAGCAAATGGTGCTGGTTCAACTGGAGGTCAACATGTAGAAGAATGCAGATCGATCCATGCTTATCACCCTGTACAAAGCTTAAGTCCAAGTGGATCAAGGACCTCCACATCAAACCAGACACACTCAAACTAATAGAAGAAAAACTAGGGAAGCATCTGGAACACATGGGCACTGGAAAAAATTTCCTGAACAAAACACCAATGGCTTATGCTCTAAGATCAAGAATCGACAAATGGGATCTCATAAAACTGCAAAGCTTCTGTAAGGCAAAGGACACTGTGGTCCGGACAAAACGGCAACCAACAGATTGGGAAAAGATCTTTACCAATCCTACAACAGATAGAGGCCTTATATCCAAAATATACAAAGAACTCAAAAAGTTAGACCGCAGGGAGACAAATAACCCTATTAAAAAATGGGGTTCAGAGCTAAACAAAGAATTCACAGCTGAGGAATGCCGAATGGCTGAGAAACACCTAAAGAAATGTTCAACATCTTTAGTCATCAGGGAAATGCAAATCAAAACAACCCTGAGATTTCACCTCACACCAGTGAGAATGGCTAAGATCAAAAACTCAGGTGTCAGCAAATGCTGGCGAGGATGCGGAGAAAGAGGAACACTCCTCCATTGTTGGTGGGGTTGCAGACTGGTACAACCATTCTGGAAATCAGTCTGGAGGTTTCTCAGAAAATTGGACATTGAACTGCCTGAGGATCCAGCTATACCTCTCTTGGGCATATACCCAAAAGATGCCCCATCATACAAAAAAGACACGTGCTCCACTATGTTCATCGCAGCCTTATTTATAATAGCCAGAAGCTGGAAAGAACCCAGATGCCTTCAACAGAGGAATGGATACAGAAAATGTGGTACATCTACACAATGGAATATTACTCAGCTATCAAAAACAATGACTTTTATGAAATTTTTAGGCAAATGGTTGGAACTGGAAAATATCATCCTGAGTGAGGTAACCCAATCACAGAAAAACACACATGGTATGCACTCATTGATAAGTGGCTATTAGCCCAATTGCTTGAATTACCCTAGATTCCTAGAACAAATGAAACTCAAGACGGATGATCAAAATGTGAATGCTTCACTCCTTCTTTAAAAGGGGAACAAGAATACCCTTGGCAGGGAATAGAGAGGCAAAGATTAAAACAGAGACTGAAGGAACACCCATTCAGAGCCTCCCCCACATGTGGCCCATACATATACAGCCATCCAATTAGACAAGTTGGATGAAGTAAAGAAGGCCAGGCTGACAGGAGCCGGATGTAGATCGCTCCTGAGAGACAGAGCCAGAGTACAGCAAATACATAGGCGAATGCCAGCAGCAAAACCACTGAACTGAGAACGGGCCCGCCGTTGAAGGAATTGTAGCAAGGACTGAAAGAGCTTGAAGGTGCGTGAGACTCCATATGAACAACAGTGCCAGCCAACCAGAGCTTCCAAGGACTCTGCCACTACCCAAATACTATACTAGGACTGACCCTGGACTCTAACCTCAAGGATAGCAATGAATATCCTAGTAAGCGCACCAGTGGAAGGGGAAGCCCTGGGTCCTGCTAAGACTGAACCCCCAGTGAACTAGACTGTTGGGAGGGCGGCAATGGGGGGAGGGTGGGGAGGAACACCCATAAGGAAGGGGGGGGAAGGGGGATGTTTGCCCGAAACCGGAAAGGAATAACACTCAAATGTACATAAGAAATACTCAAGTTAATAAAAAAAAAAAAAAACGAAGGAAAAAAATTGAATAAACAACTAAATCTTTAATGCCTAGATATCATACAGCAAGCATCATTCAAGAGCAACCTAGCAATCGCATTTCTTTTGTTCTGTTTTGGACTTTTCTGAAGATCCCTTTTCTAAACACCTTTGAAAATATACATATCTTATAATTTATAGCTTACAATAGTTTAATGAGTTGACCTTTTTCTTTCTTGCTGGTGCACAAGATAAAAAGTAAAGTTCAAATTTAATAGCATGCCACACACAGTACATGTACATTATATATTTCATTATATATTTCTCAGTATTCAAGTAGAGAAAGCCAGATAGCAAACTTGAAATTTCATTATAACCACTATGGGTGTTAATAATGGTAATAGACATGTTTATATTTTGTGGTAATATTAAAGAAATTAAGTTCATAATGGAGGTCAATATTTGAGATGCAATTTAAAATATTGTTTTAGGTAGATCAACATATGAAAGTGCTGAGTTTAGGGATAATGCTATGAAAATATATAAGTGAAAACAGAATCAAAGCAAAAATATGAAATTGTCACATATAGTTGGAACACAGACTGTCCAAACAGACTGGGGGAATAAAGTGTAAACCCATTAACATCTAGAAAGTGGAAACAGGCACTTAGAAGCTGTTTGAATAAAATGTGTTGATTTTTCCCTTGAGCTCTCAGAGTATCTAAAAGCACTAATGAAAACTTGGCATTCGTGGGTGAAAGACCCCAGCTTAGCAGCAGTAACGCCATTTTGCAAGGCTGTACTTAAGATGACTAGTTCAGGGAAAGGTTAGAACACTGAGTACACAGCGGCTGCCAAGCAAGATGTGTATGGTTGAAGACATGGCAACAGGACGACTGCGGTTGAGCGCCTGACAATGAGAAAAAAGCCCTGGAGAGGTCCCACCCTGGTGGGAGGCCGAGTCAGCCAGTTATGTTCCAGGAAGGTAGCTAGGAACTTGCCCCGGGCTGAACCCTTGCCATTAGAATCCACCAATTATATCCCTGTAACCATGCATCTGCTTCTGTATGCTTGCTTCTGCTCCCCAGAATCCTATAAAAAGCCCATCCTTGGTTCCGTGGGGCGCGCCAGTCCCCCGAGTGACTGAAGCGCCCACAGGTGCCTGTGCCTGTGTATCCCGACAATAAACCAAATCCTCTTGCTGATTGCATCCTGTGGTCTCGGTCTGGTCATTGAGTTGGAGGACCTCCATCCCGAGGGAAAGTTCTCCCTGAGAACTTTTCAGTGGGTTCATTCAGTGGCTCGCCCCTTTGGTTAAAGGCACAGAAATCAGTTATGTATCCTTAACATTTCCTTGGACTCTTTCCCTGGTGGGGAAAAAGCCCCAAAACTCATAAGAAAGGAATCCTCCCAGGCAAGTGAGGATGCAGAAAGAATGATCAGACAGGAACCAGACTGATCCCAAATAATGCCAATAAGACTTTTTTTAAACAAAGAGGCTTTTTAAAAAGATTTATTTATTTCATGTATGCGAGTACACTGTAGCTGTCTTCACACACACCAGAAGAGGACATTGGATCCCATTACAGATGGTTGTGAGTCACCATGTGGTTGCTGGGAACTGAACTCAGGACCTCTGGAAGAGCAGTCAGTGCTCTTAACTGCTGAGCCATTTCTCCAGCCCGCCAATAAGACTTCTTAAGAATAACTTGTCAACCCAGAACTGAGACAAAGATTAACCAGACCACACTTTGACCAAGACTGTATGATTATATATGTCTCTTTGTGCTCTGTCCATTCTTCCTCTATTGAAGGTCAAAATTGTTGTGGGTTCACTGAACCATATATTATCTGTTCTTCTTCCCAATGTGACTACGATGAATAAACCTTTTGTTTTCTTTTCTTTTTTTGTTTGTTTTTAACTCTTAACTTGTTTCTTGAATTGGTATGTTGGGGGCCGGTAGCCAAGGCTAGCCTGTTGGGACTCCCAGTGTTAAGGGTTTTCCTCTAAAAGCTGTGATGACCTAACTACCATTTCATACTCACCACCTTAGTCTACACTAAAATTGTGAAAATTGTCAAAAGTTCTCTAGGATGTGGGGAACAGGATAGACATTTGATAATGAATATATAACATGGTATGATTGATTTATGCAGCATCTTGGGAACATTTGTCTTGATTATCTTTAAGAGTAAATCTAGAAAATCTGAAGTGTGAATAGTCACTATTTTTTCTTTCAGGATTTATCCTATAAAAACACAGATAAAAGAAGTCAGATATAGTAAGTACTACATTTTGGGAGGGTTAGAATGAAATATGGAAGTTAGCTGAAATGCTCAATATCTTTGTAGATGTTTGAATGTGTTGTTTTACAGCTCAGAAAACAAAACCAAAAGACCAAAAAATCAGTTGGATGCGTGTGCTGTACATAGACCGTGAATAAAAACTGTAAAAGATAAAAATTTTAAACAAAATACTGGATAAAAAAGTAGGCTTCAAAAAATAAGTATAATATAAAACAAGCATTTCTAATTTAAGAAATTGGCCAGGTATACTGGTGCATGCCTTTAATCTCAACACTCATGAGGCAGAGACAGGCAGATCTCTTTGAGTTCTAAGCCATTATGGTCTTCACAGTGAGTTCCAAGACAGCAGGGCTATATAG
Source organism: Rattus rattus (assembly GCF_011064425.1). Taxonomy (NCBI): domain Eukaryota; kingdom Metazoa; phylum Chordata; class Mammalia; order Rodentia; family Muridae; genus Rattus; species Rattus rattus. The sequence continues at coordinate 13,987,815 of NC_046172.1, forward strand.
AGAGACTGTCTCAAAAAAAAAAAAACCAACAACAACAGCAACAACAAAAAAACTACAAAAACCAACTAACCAAACAAACAAAAAGCAGAAATAAAGTAAAATTTAAGAATCTCATGTTTCTCCTTTAGGCTTGCTAGCAGTTTGATCATTGATAAATAAATCAAAGTTTTTTCTTCACCATTCTTCAGAGTAGATGTGAGAGCTGTGGAGTAGTAAGTGAAAGCTGTGCTAGCTAGATGATAGTAACACGAGTATTTTTAAACACTGTAGAGCAGTCAAGTTCTTCTAAATTATTTATTAGGGGCATGTGTGTGGAGGTTAGAGGACAGCTTGAGGGAATCCTTTCTCTCCTTCCACCATCATCTGGGTCTCCAGAGTCCAAGTCAGCTTGCCAGAGTTGGCAACAAGGGCCTTTACTTGCTGAGCTTTTACACAAGCCCAAATTCTTATCAACTGGGCAATATGTGCTTAGGTCAAAAAACCAAGAACTACCTCCCGGAAATGTCCTGTTTAGGCTACTGAAGGGAACTATTTTTTTTTTTCAAACAGTGTAAAGAACTTTACTTCATAAAGTATGATTGAAACTCTTTGTCATAAAACATTATATCCACATGTATATCCACATACATTGAAAACTATACGAGTAAGGTCTGGGCTACAGGATTAAAAATTACACTGTATTGGTGGGTCTTTGTTTCTATTTTTAAAAGTGTGACTAAAAATGAATGTTAATTCTGAAGTGAGGGTATTGTCTACCTCCTATATTGCCATATATGCTCTGCATTCAGAAACATCTAAAATTGTTCTGTAGACCGTTTTTTTAACAAACAGGTTTGCATGAATAATGCAAGCTCTTTTAGGAGCATAGGAAAAAAGAAGGAAATACGAGGACTACTATTTCGTGATGAGGCAAAGGGAGTGGAGAAGAGGTGAAGCTGATCTAATGTACATTTGAGAATCTTACACATAGTGCAGTTCTGAAGCTGGGAGGTTCGTATCCTCAAGAAGATGAGCAATCAAGAAAACTTACTTAGAAATCGGGTCAAAACAGAAGAGAGAAGTGAGCATCGGGTCTTTTTTTCTTCTTTCTCATCCTAGTTCCACTAGCTTAAAACAACCCGAAAGGCAGTTTTTGCATAAAGAAAACTCCACCACGAGGGCACGGGGTAAAGGAAAAGCAAATTCCTGAAGGATGGAAAGCAGATGCTTTTGGGGGCATTAAAGTGTAGAGTTGCAGGTGGGGGTGGGGAACCTGAACTGAAGGAGGGAATCCTTAGGAGCTGTGCGCTAGAGGAGTTGTGTGGGGGAGGGGTTGGGGTGTGTGTGGAGAATTCCTGGCTCCTGATTTGGCAGAAGGGATGAGGACAAGAGCACATTCCCCAGCTTAGAACCACCGTGTGGAGTGGGGAGCAGGCGGTTGAACCGTGTTTGGCAGGAAGGGGCGGCCTCTCGCGGGGCAGGAAGCTACGCTAGGAAAAGAGGGAGGAGACTGCAGTGGCAGCGGCGACTGCTGGAAGCTCTTAAGTGGCCCAGGTACTGCTGCCTCTGACACTCCGGAATAAGGTGAGCGAAAGCCCAGAGCAGGGACTTCCTGGATGCTCCCTTCTTTTGCCCCGCGGCTTTCCTACACAGGCGCTTGGCGTTAGACTGCTCCTGGCTCCGCTCTCACTGGCGCTCATTTGGCTGGTCGCCGGCTGATCATCCTTCGCTCCAGGCTCGCAGCAGAGGCAACAGTCTTCAGTCCGATTTGGGCACGTGAGTGCTGCAAACCCAGACAGTGAGCAGGTAAGCATTGGACTAGGTGCCGGAAAATAGGAATGGGTCCCTGCTTGTCAGGAAAATTGGAGGGAGTGCTAAGATTTGCGCTGAGGGAAACTCGGAACCGAGATTTGGGGGGCGGGGCACGGAGCAAGAAACACGGGGAATCCTATACAAAGGTGGCCAGAGCGAGAGCCAGATTTGTGGTGCTGAGCTCAAAGGGAAACGGGGATGATTTGGAAGACATATGAAGAAGTGAGCACAGAGCAAGCATGGGTATGGGCAGTAAGGGCGGGATGAAAAGGAGGAGGACAGTGGACAAGAGACATAGGAATTGCATGGAAGGATTTAGAAATCTGGTATCGGGGTTACAAATGGGGATGGTGGAGCGGGGTTAGCTAGGATGACAACGGAGCTAACAGAGAACCAGCTGCTTCTTGCTTGGTTCTCAAGCGCCACAACTTCCACAGCGATCTCTTCTCCAACTCTGTTGTGTAACCAAACAAGCCTGGAAAGAGGGTAATGCAGGCAGGCATTTAACCACGTTTTGATATAGAATACTGCTACTGCACACATGTATATCGTGTGCAGGGACTTCCTCATACACAGAAAAAATAACCTTAATATTTGCACAGAATGTTTCTCCCTAGATTCTCTCCTCCTCTTACAGGTATGAAGACCCCTCACAAAAAAGCGGCTGCAAAAGAGCAAATGGGAGAAGCCGTCGGTCACCACATTGGCTCCCCAACCATCAAGAAGAAAAAAGCTTCTCAGAAGAGGCAGAGGAGCAGATCTTCGTCCCGGCCCCGAAGGAACATCGTGGGCTGCAGAATTTCTCATGGGTGGAAAGAAGGAGATGAGCCCATCACTCAGTGGAAAGGAACTGTGCTGGATCAGGTGCCTATCAACCCCTCTCTCTACCTGGTGAAATACGATGGCATTGACTGTGTCTATGGACTGGAACTTCACAGAGATGAGAGGATTTTAAAGCTTAAAATCCTTCCTGATAAGGTGTCCTTTTCTCGAGTCAGCGATGCGCGCCTTGCTAATACCATAATTGGGAAAGCAGTGGAACACATGTTTGAGGGTGAGCATGGCTCTAAGGATGAATGGAGGGGGATGGTCCTGGCCCAAGCGCCTATCATGAACGCCTGGTTTTATATTACTTATGAGAAAGATCCGGTATTGTACATGTATCAGCTTCTGGATGATTATAAAGAGGGTGACCTCCGTATCATGCCAGAGTCCAGTGCATCTCCTCCAGCAGACAGGGAGCCAGAAGGAGTTGTAGATGGCCTGATAGGTAAACATGTGGAATATACCAAAGAAGATGGCTCCAAGAGGACAGGCAAGGTCATTCACCAAGTTAAAGCCAAGCCCTCTGTGTACTTCATCAAGTTTGACGATGATTTCCATATCTATGTCTATGACTTGGTGAAAAAGAACTCTTAGGGTCAAATTTGCATAGTATCGGAAAGCAAATGTGTGCTTTGTAGATGGGCAAAAATTATTAATTTTTCAGTGTATTAAAAGCCTGAGAGTTTCTGATAAGCCAGAATCTTTGCAAGCATTGCTGTTGTTTTTGTTCTGGAAACTACCAATCTGTGGATATGACCTGTTAAATGTAAAAACATTGTCTTGTTTGGTGGATGGGATATGAAGGAACAGCTGTCAATTTATCCTGTGAATAAAGTACCATTATTATTATAATCCATTATCTAAAAAAATTGAATGGGAATGATTTGGTATGGTCTGGGGGAGGGAGAGGAAATGGAGACAGTATAGGGTGTTTAGAAGGGGTGACTACTTGGAAAAGGTGCTGAAGAAGAAAGGGAAGTTCCCTGAGGAGGCACCGTGCTTGAAGAGAAACATACAATTGGGGGGTGGAGGATAACAGAAAATGAGATCTCGGGTCCTTAAGAAGTAAAGGCAACTGAGTAGAGAGGAACACAAAGAAGTTTAGGAGAGCTCCGGAGTAAGTTTAAGAATGACTCATAAAGGGGGAGGTAGGTGGAGGGCACACAGGAAGGATGAACTCCGGGAAGAAGGAATACCCAAAGGTGTGTTTCATGTAAGGCTTGTTAGCAGTGCCCAGGACCCTCGAGAAACCCACAAAAAATGTTACACATCTGGATACATCCACATTGACCACCTTGGCTGATTTCACACAATAGTCATCACTTTTTAAAGAAGTCAGATATAATGGAGGCTTCTGGGACAGGCATTTTGATTAAGAAAACTCAGACTAATGAATTAAGAGCCACTTCTTCATTTTGAGGGTCTGTGTTGTACCCGCCAAGCAGAACCTCGATTTTCAAACCCAGACACAGTAACAGTGGTTCTGAGGCTCTGGCCTATGGCCTGTCTCCTCGTATTTCCAGAGGACACAATACAGTAAACCCAGGACCTTGATGTCATGATTCATTTCCCATAGTTTGGGTAAACAATACTTCTAAAGAACGAGTTAGTGAGACTCACAGAATTTAAGAGATGCTATCATGAGCTTAGAACATATTTTATCTGGAAAATATGAAATCCTGCAAGCTGATAGAAGAGTCCTATCACTGTTGATCCTCCAGCTCTAATATCCCTTACCACGCTCAGGGAAGGCATCTGCTAATTGAGCCTAAAGCCTCTCCCCAAGATTAGAGAGAACCAGGCTTTCCGTTCTTCTGTTACAGCTGCCTGTAATTATAGGTGGCTTCACGGAGCCTGCAAAGAGAGGCCTGGCTGGTGCCCTGAGTAGCTCTGGATCTGGAGAAAACAAAGCCTCTGGCCCCTGACACCTTTTTTTGGTAGTCATGGCCAAACAATACCCCGTGAAATTCCTGCTGAATAGTGATGGGAGTCCATGCATCTGTTCATTAGCAGATGATGTGTACTCTCCGGGCAATAAGGCTGGGTATTGTGATTTTGTTCACAATTCCTCCAGGTGCATCTTGTCATGTTGATGTGTTGCAGCTGGTGAGCAGAAGCAACAGCAACCTCAGTAAAGTCCCCCCAGAACTATGGTCTCTAGAGCAGAGGTATCTGCCCAGTTATTCCTTATGTCCTCTTTTACCCTGTCTTCAGAAATCTTTCAAAGTGCTTTCTCTGATTTCTGAACTCCCACCCTTAACTAAACTTCTACCTCAAAGAAAGAATGTTGTGTGCTCTGTCTATGCTGGGGAGACATACATAACAGAGTAAGCAAGCTCTCTGATGACTCAAAGCACATCCCGGCGAACCCAGAGCAGAGGCTGATAGCCTGAAGAATTACTCAAGGGCACCTCACCTCAACCAGAGCAGAGTTCAATTTTCTTTCCTACATGATATAACTTGGTCTAGCCCACACCAGCCACTTTTATCTGGCTTTTATGTTTTGTCTGGTCTTTCAGTTTTATTATTTCCTATTTCAAAATAAGAGTTGTAGTTGTCCTAAGAGTTCACACCATCTCTACTCATTTCCAGACTGCCCTGAAGAGCAAATAAAACAAAGGAACGCAACCATTTGGACTCACAAATCCCACAAAGATACATACAAGTAGCTGAGCGAGAGCAAGCGTTCAGCCCACTTTAGGCTCCGAATGTTCCAGTCATCCACTCCTCCAGTTGTCTTTTTCCCTTGGATAAAACACACAGTTGTTCCCTTGAGGGATCTGCAGTTGTAAATTTGAGGCTAAACCCATGGAAACCTGCTGTCTTAGTTCATTTGTTTTATCTTCTTCCCACAAATATTTACTTTGGGTGGGCTCTGGCACTTGTCTAGACAGGCACTGAAGCAGCGATGAACAGTTGAAGTAAATAAATTTCCAAAAAAAAGGTCCCTAACCTCTAAGGCTTGCATTTTACTGTGTAAGCTAGGCAGTAGCCAAGAAAAGTACATAATAAAGCTTCCTTGACTGTGTGCTAAGGAGGAAAATAGTAAAGCAAGGGCCAGGGAAATGACATTGAAGAGAGGACTAACTTAGAGAGAGAGATAGGAGCTGAGAAAGCCACCTGGAATGCCCAGCATTGTGCTAAGGTAGTGTGAGAAGTGCCCTGTAGCACCAATCAGGGTAATGTGAATTCCAGAGAGAGTGATAACAGTTGCTCCTGGGCCAGAGAAGACCTGGCGAGTTTGAGGCGAAGCAGGCAGGATGGCGTGAGGATGGAGCTGAGGGAAGTAGATAGAGATCTGTGGGAGGTGATTCCAAAGAAGTCACAGTGGCTGGCGAGGCAGCAAGTTTAGAGCCCTGCGGCTTACTATCTCTGCAGTGGAATTTTGTTTTTATCTGAGTAAAAGAGAAAGATGTTCAGGGAGGCAAAGCACTAGAATATCGTAACTTGAGTTATATTTTATCAAGATTCTTTTGGCAATTCCAGAGAATGTTCTATAAGCAATTGGGAATTAGAGCAGAGGGGCTAAAAATTAATTTCAAATGGATCCTATTAATACCAAAATAAAAAAAAAGCAACAAGTAGAATGCCTAATTTTGAGCTTTGAAAGTAGGTAAATACTCAAGTCTCCAAATGTACAAGCTAAAAAAAAGGCAAATGTTAAGTGTGGTAGCAAACACCTTGAATCTCAGCACTCAGGAGGCAGAGGCAGATGGATCTCTGTGAGTTTGAAGCTAGCCTGGTCTAGAGAGTGAGTTCCAGTTCAGCAAGAGTGAGATTCTGACTCAAAAGAAGTGTGATGAATGCAATTAATATACAATATAAAACTTTCTAATTACAAAAGGTATCACTAACTATGGAAAAGTCAGATTTGGGTACAAACTAAGACACACAGAATTAAAGAAATAAGCCACAAAAAACTGGACAAAAGTTGTTGTGTAACCAATTCTGAAAAGCAGTAGACTATAGAGTCAAAATGCATACATTCCCTTAATAAGTCACTAAATTAAAATGTCCTAGTTGTCTTACAACATAAAGCCGTGAAGGCGCCTCTTTTTTTTCCACTTATGATTACCAGTGCATTCAAATTCTTTAAAAAAAAAGTACTTGTAATATAGAATATAGTTAATAAATGTTTATTAGTTATATGAATCTCACTAAGAATCAAGAAAATAGAAATTAACATTATATATGATCTGACATACAAGTACATCAACAATATGATAACTGACAGTGTGCATTGACCCATTATACAAAAGATAGAGATCCAACACAGTGTTGGTGAGAATTTAAGAAAAGTTTGACACCGTAGTGTGTTTAAAGATGATACACTACCAGTGCCTCCATCCATATACTGGTAGAAGGCAATTATGTGTCTGTTTCTCCCATCTGCCAAGTAAGGCAGTAACCATTCTCTGTTTTAAGCTATCTTTTGGAAGTCATAGATGATGTCTTAGTATGAAATAAGAAGCAAGTTTATAGAGGATTTGTAAGATAAGAGTGCTTTGCCCTAGAGCAAGGAGTAGGAAGTCTTACTCCAGTAATAAAAAATGTTTTCTTTCAGTAGTAAGTAAGTGAAATAAAGCTTAACCAATCAGTAAACACGGTCAACAAGAAGTCAAACAAAAAAGATTGAAAGGAGGCAGTTTATTTAAAAGATAGAGTAAAATAAATTTAATTCTTTAAAAAAAAGGAAAAACCTCATGCAAAAGTCCAAATTGATGCTGCCAATTCAGAGTACATCACTGTCCAAGAAATTTAAATGGCTCTCTTTTAGTTATATTGTAGACATTATAACTGTAAGTGAAGCTATTTCATAACCTCACGGGATAATTTAGACTTTAACACAAGCGCTTCTCTAACCTTGAAAGCTTTTGCTCTTAGAGCTATTTCTAGATGTCCAAGCAGGGCATCCAGCACATATGTGCTCTCTGGAAAAACAACAGAAACATAGCTAAATTTTGAAGTAAGGAGCCATGGGACAACACTGGAAATCAGCAAGATCAGAGTGGAATGAAAGATCCAAGACTCAGAAATGTAGAACGACAGTACTTTTCATCTAGGTTTCAGAGCCCAGGAAGAAGTGTCTCCTTTTTTTGCAGGGGTAAAGATGAAAAAGTCCAAGAAACTGTCCAACTACTGGAAAGTTTAGAAAGCATATAGCCATGTGGTCCGCTTGGATAAGTAACCTTAAATCAGCACAGACACGATGCTTTAGCAAAGATCATTCATTTCCCAGGGAACTCGCAGGGAACAAGAGCAGGGAGCCACTTCAATGAGGGAGCTAGTGTGTGAAATTGAATTGTTTTAGGGGTCAGAATTCCCTTCATACTCCCACTTATGGAATACCGCAGTTACTCTGTTATGTTCCCCTTGGGTAGCTGCCTCACATCAAATCTGGCTCAGTAGACACTCAAGTTTGCTGAATGCCCTGTACTGAAGGAGACAAGTATATTAACACCGGGAAAAGCAAGTTGCCTATCTCAAGAACTAGAAAATGGGGAAAGAGGCTGCCCTCTGAGACCAGTGTTTAAGCTATCAGTGCGAATTCCTGCTGGCACTTGGACTTAAGGCAGCTATTCTTGTAGTTCTGGTCATTCCTTTCGCAGTATAGTTACAAATTCACAGAATGGGGAAAGAACCTAGAGTAGTCTTTAGCAAATATACCTTCCAGCTGAAACCTCATCTCCACAGTGCACAACCTAGGGAGAGATGGGAAGAAACTGCCTGGATCAAATTGCTTTCTGCTTTTGCTCACAACTGGGAGCATTGCACATGAAAGAGCTAATGGGAATAGTCCCTACTGTTATCTCAGCCCTGGGTGTGGACAGTCAAAAAAAGTGGTCATAATAGTTACTTTGCCTAATTCTAGCCATAGCCAAGGCTGTTTACTTCCTTGAAGGTACTTTGGCTGAATCAGTTACAGGAAGAATACAGCCAGATATTGTCTAGGTGTACCAAGCTAGGATAGATAACTAGGGAGATAACTTCAGCAAGAGCAGAGGGGTATCAAACCTCAGTTTCTGGTATAACCACATCTAGACAGTCCCCAATGCTCACAATTCCTCCAGCCTGATTGATGAAGTATCACTGACAAGAATGAGAGTAAGTGGAGGCTAGGAGAGATGGCTTCAGTGGTTAAGAGCACTGGTTGCGTTTTCCAAAGTCCCAAGTTCACTCCAGCAACTACATGGTGGTTCATGACATCTGTAGTGGGATCTTATTTCTCTCTAGGAAGATATAAGATATATATATATATATATTCTCAAACATATAAGATAAATAAATCTTGAAAAGGAATGGATGGAAGTAATATAGAGGGGAGGGGGTCGTATGGTTCCTGTCACTGCCTGCTAACGTGAAGCACCTACTCAGCAGATAAGAGATTCAGACCATTCACCACTACTTGTGTGACCAGTGTCAGAGACTCTGACAAGTAAGAGAAGTCACATTAATGGTACTTGACAAAGTCCCACAATTCTAAGATCCCCATTCTTTTTGTCGGTAGGAGTATTCACATAGTAGATATTCCACATAAAGTGCTGTGGACAACACAATTACCTCAAGTGCCGAGGTACCTCAACTCTTGTATCACCTGCAGAACTAGTGTCTTGTGCCAAGATTTACTAATTACAGCCACAGAAGTAAAAGGGACAGGAGATGCACCAGTAAAATAAAACGACTTTCAGAGAGAAGGCCATCACATAAAAGTGGTAAAAGTAGCCGATACAACAGACATGTCTACCTCAACATAAGGACAAAAGAAATATGAAAAAGACACTCTCCTGGAAAATGTAACTCTAGCAAAACAGTTTCCGAAAATTGTGTGAATGAAAATTCCTGGAAAGAATCTGTCTGTGGAGAAACAAACCAAAGGAAACAAAAAAACACTCTTGGAAGATGTCTGTGTCTACAGAGATGGATGGACCAATTGAGATTTCAGTACTGTGGAGAGGTTGGAATTTTGCAGCTTTAGAGTCTAATTATAAATCTTGAGCTAGTTTTAGCTTCTGGAACAGCCATTTCTTGTCCAACACCCATTCTGACCTATCACCTTATGGTAATAAATAAAAACCTCTTAGAAGCTATTAACTTAGAACTAACATCTTGTGAAAATAAATAAAAACCTATTAGAAGCTATTGATTTAGCAGAGCACTAGCTTCCACCAATCCCAGACCTAGGAATGTCATGAAATAACATGTTAGGTCTATAAAAACGTTTCCCCCATCTTGCTGTACCTGCCTCTCTGGTGTACCCAACCCCCAATGTATTTTAAACTCAGATTAATTTATGGTTTTCTTTCTTTTGTAAAACTATAAAAATTTTATGAAGCTGCTTCCATCTTGGAACATGGAATTTAGGGTAACCTAAATTGGTGTTCCTAGGTCATGGATGATCAAAACTGTTGCAGAATAAATTCTCTTTTACTCCCTTTAAGATGAGAGCTATGGTTTACATGTCAACAATAGAAATGAGTGAAATGCACAGTAATCCAAAAAATGATGTTTTTAAAAGTTCAATGAGATTTGAGAGAATACATATATAAGTGAAACTAGAAAGACAATATAGAATAGAAATAAGAAATTCAAGGAAGAGATAGTTTAATAAAGACAAAATAGAAATATTAGAAATGAGAACTCAGTAAGTCAAACAAAAACCCACTGTCAAGTCCAAAGGAAACTCCAATTCTCCAATTTCCAAAAGGCAATGCATAAATTCAGAAATGACAGTCTTGGCTAAGTTCAAGCTGTACTATACAAGGTCTGTTACAGCCAGCATGTGTTAGGAAACTGCAAAATAGGTTTCTGCCTGTAAGACAGTGCCACTTCCCTTCCTTGGCAGATACCTGTGGTTGCATATCAAAGAGGCTCCAGGCTCCTTTGATTCCTATTCACACTTGTGATTCATTTCAAAGTCCAAGTATGTCTCCTGGACCTTCTCACCTCCCTCCACTCCTTCTCCACGTTGTTAGTTCCCAGTCTTCAGCAGTTCACAGGCTTCCCTCCTCCCAAATAAGGTTTACCCCTGTCCCTGCTATTCTCACTTATCTTGATGAATATAGCCCTGGTCATGTCCAGTTTGGTTTTTTCTCTCTCTCCTCTGGGGCCTCTGGGGTGTCTCTTCCTTCTCTCTCTCTCACACACACACACACACACACACACACACACACACACCCTATAATTACACCCTTGCTTACACATACAGACACACAGACACAGACACATACACATAAACAAACAGATTCAGACACATACACATACACACATGAACAGGGGTTATAGATCAGTATTAAGAATGTCTTACATGCAAGATGTTTGGGGCTCAATATCCACAACTACCAACAAGTTAACTCAATAAATGAATAAGTAAATAGCCAAATAAATCAAACAAAATGTTAAAACATAGAAGACCATCAAAACACAAAGATGAAGACACAAAGAAGAGAACAAAATACTTCAGATAAGGAAAAAATGACAATAGCTGTATAATATTAAATAATATAACCTTAAACAGAAATGGATTAAATATTCTAATTAGAAGATATAAATTGGCTAAATGGGTAAAAGATAAATAAATATATCATCCATATAAGATAAGAATGTCTAAGGGAAATAGTTCACCATTAAAACACACAGAATTAAAGGGCAAATCTAGAAAATGATATTCCAAGGCAGTGGAATTTTAAAGTGAATGGGAATCTTCAAGGCAAAATCTCTAAGGAGAGTTAAAGAATATCACTTTATAATGGTCAAGCAACCAATTCGTCAAGAAGATATATGATAATAATTGCATATGCACTCAATATCATAGCATATACTCTTAACAGACAAACATTTTAGCTCAAAGAATAGCTACCCACCAAGACAATAAATGCAAGGCTTCACTACTTTACTTTCAAGAACTGATGAATCATCCAGAAATGATATCAACTAGGAATACCAGCATTAAATTATACTTTAGATTAAATAAAGAGTTGATATTTATAGGAGTTTCTAACTAAAGCTGCAGAATGCTAATTCATTTTATCAGCACATGGAAATTTCTCTAGAATGCACCAGTAGGCCAAGTTAACACTTACAAAAAAACACTTGGCTCTATAGTCTATGTTTCTATATACACTACACTGAAAACACAAGAAAAACTTTGGAAATTTCAGAGATTTATAGAAAAAATATTTTTTAAATAAAAAAAGGGAAACAACATATAACAAAATGTATGGTAGGTATCAAAGGCAATACAAAGTACAGAATTTGTAGCCAAAAGGGTCTACATCAGAGCAAGCAAGGACCAGATTGTACAGGGATTTTAATCCAGCAACTTTGCTATTCTGGCTGGAATACAGACATGCCCTTAGTACAAAACTTTAATTTAAACAATGAAGATAAAAGTTGGGGTTTGTAGAAGGAAGCACCTATGTTTGGAAAGCAATGTCCAACTGAGTGGCAGACAAAAGGATGAATCAGGAGAAAAGATTTGACAATACAGAAAAATGCCCAACTTTCACAAAAATCAGAGAGAGAGGGAGAGGTGACTTAAGAGGGGGAGGAGGGCAGTTTCACAGGGAGAGTTTTACAGAAAGTTGAGGGGAGAATAAGCCGACACACAGGTAAAGACAGAAAAAAGCAAAAAATGAGAAAGCCAGAAGATTAGAGTATGTTGCCAAAGTTAGTGTGAAGCCAAGCAAAGCAATTCAGCTAGAAGCTGAAAGAGACCAGTTTCAACTAGTCAAAGAGAGGGAGTTCTGATTCAGAACAGCTGGAGATGACCACTAGCCAGAATTCAGAAAAGATCTAGAAAGGGTATGGTTTATTCAGGGAGGCTCAGAAGCTGAAATATTTGTATTCAGATTTCTAGCCCTTTTGAATCTTGGCTGGCTGGTTCAACCAGCTGTTCGAGCTCAAATCTTAATTTAACCTGACTGTTTCAAGTTGGCTTCTTTTAGCTTCTGACTGAATTGTTCTGCTTGACCTCAAACTAACTCTGGCCTAATCTTATGGCTCCTTATTTTCTGGTTCAATCTGTCTTCACCTGTGACTAGCTTATTCTTTCTGCAACCTGTCTCTGCAAGACTGTCCCTGTAAAAACTGCATCTGAACTGCACTCTAACTGCACTACCTCTCAACTCACTGACTCAACTGAACTGACTGAACTCCCAAGTGACAAACTGGCTCCACTGCACTGAACAGAACAGCCTGATAGAACTCAAGAGATCTGCATGCCTCTGCCTCCTGAGTGCTGGGATTAATAGTGTGTTCCACCACGCCTGGACCTAAGCTTTTCTTTATCTGAAATTTGCTGTATACCAGGCTGGCCTTGAATTCAGATCTGCTTGCCTCTGTCTCCTGGGGTTAAAGGCATGTATGTATTCTAGCTGGATCACACAGACCTAGAAGGTCTTTGGATGTGAGCCCTTACCAAAGCAGCCATGTTGCTGGATTAAAATGACTCTACAAATAGGAAAGAAAAATCAGAGCAGAAGTAAAATACAAACTAAAACAATTATAAAGATCAATTAACTAGTGTTTATCCTTAGAAAAATATTACATTTATTTATTTATTTAAGACGCATGTGTGTGCACAGCATACATATGGAGGAAGGTCAGAGGATAACTTGTGGGAAACAATTATTTCTCCATTATGTGGGTCCCATGGATTGAACTGAGGTTTTCAGCCTTGGTGGCAAGTACCTTCATTCACTGAGCCAGCATGTTAGCCCCAGGGAATTGGTTTTATGAAGAAAGTAAACAAAATGAACAATCTTTTCATCATACTAGTGAAAAAAATGAAGAATCATAAGTAAAATTAGAGATGACAATGTATGAATTACAATCAATGCAACAATGTCTCAAAGGGTCATTATGGATTACTCTTGAAATGTGTTATCTTTACAAATCAGAAAGTCTAAAGAATACAGATAAATTTCTGAGCATGTGACCTAACAAAATTAAACCAAGAATTGATAAAGTTTAAAAGATATTCTAAAACTAATGCATCTTAAACTGTCCCACTGAAATTGAGGCTAAGAATCTTCTAAACTCATTCTAGAAGGCTAGCATTACCCTGGTACCAAAGACTGATGAGAACATGATATAGAATAAATATCGGTAATGTTGCTGAACATGTGTATAAGATTCATTAAGAAAACATTTACAAATCCAATTTAACATCATAGAAAAAAGATCTTCTACCATGACTAAGTTGGTTTCATTCCAGGGATGTGAAATCATTGTATCATATTAAATAAAATATTCTGCACAAATAGAATGAGGGATGAATAACATGTGATGTTTTGAATAGGCACATACAAGAATTTGCTAAAATTTGTTATTCCTTCATAAAAAAAAATCCCTGAACAAATAAGATTGGGGAGAAGATAGATTTTTATAGCAGGAGAGAGAGGCAGATGAATGAAGGTAAGGAGTGAAAAATGAACAAAAAGTCAGCATACACATGCATAAAATTGTCAAAGCATAAAAATGTTTCTTCTGATACTAAAGCTAGAAGAACAAAGTAAATTCAAAATCAGAAGATAAAAAACCAGATAGAAATCAATATATATATATGTATGTATGTACACAATATATATATGTGTGTGTGTGTGTGTGTGTGTGTGTTATGGTGAGGGACCATAAAACAAATGGACAAAAAGAAAAAAATAGGCTAGGCTAAGTAAAAAGAGAAGATTCAAACATGAAAACTGAAATGAAATGGACATATGGTTTGAATACAGTTTGACTTCCTAAGGTTTATGTATTGGAAGCTTGGTCGTAAGTGTGGCAGTGTTGAGATAGTGAACTTTGAAGAGTGGGGGCTTATGATGATGGCTATGAGCCATGCTCCCAAACAGGGTCACATTACTTACTATAAGTAGCTTGTGCTGCTACCTGAGGCCATGGTGATGTCTGTGATCTGCTCTCCTTGTCTGGGTCTGTGATTTTATTGCAGCTGAAGACTGTGTTCATGGTCTGAGCTGTCATGAAAAAACAATGTGAAAGACCATACCATGCTACCTGTGACTGTAAAGAGCAAAGAAGCTACTTTTACGCCATTATCAATGACTGCAAATGTACAGTTGAGAATGGGACATAAAAAGGTTCTGTAACACTCACATCCCTGGCCCAAGAGGAAACTGTACAGGGCCTCTGGGCACAGGAAGATAGGGGCAGTCAAGCTCTAGGAGCCCTGCGGTCCAGACTGCACCCAGATCTGAAAGGACTTGGTCAAACAGCTCCCTGCACCCAAATCCTGTGGGAGAGAGAGCTAGACCTTCAGAGGGGCAGACACACCTGGGAAACTAGAGGGGACTACTCTTTGCCCACATTTCTGAATTTAGAGGAAAAATGCCTAGCACCATCTGACCACCCCCCCTGCAGGCACAGGGACCTAAGAGAAGGAGGGGCAGGCAGTTCAGGTTCCCACCCACAGAGACAGCTGAAAGCCAGTGGACAGGAAATACTACACTCCTGAGAGCAGAACACTCTTCCTATACCTAGCTGAAAGAAAACAGGAAAGGAAAACAGGTCTACAGCACGCCTGAAACAAACACATATAGGAAGGTAAAGCCACTGTCAGAAAGATCAAAACAAGATAACATCAGAGACAACCTGATGTCGAGAGGCAAGCACAGGAATGCAAGCAATAGAAACCAAGACTACATGGCATCATCACAGCCCAAATCTCCCACCAAAGTAAACACTGAATATCCAAACACACCAGAAAAGCAAGATCTAGATTTAAAATCACATTTGATGATAGAGGACTTTAAGAAAAACATAAAGAACTCCCTTAGAGAAATGCAGGGAAACACAAGTAAGCAAGTAGAAGCCTTTAGAGAGAAAATATAAAAATCCATGAAAGAATTATAGGAAAACGGGCTGAGGAGATGGCTCAGCGGTTAAAGAGCACTGACTGCTCTTCCAGAGGTCCTGAGTTCAAATCCCAGCAACCACATGGTGGCTCACAACCATCTGTAATGGAATCTGATGCCCTCTTCTGGTGTGTTTGAAAACAGCTACAGTGTACTTATAAATAAATGTAAAAAAAAACATTAAAAAAAGAATTATAGGAAAACACAACCAAACAGGTGAAGGAATTGAAAATGGAAATAGAAACAATAAAGAAAGCACAAAAGGAGACAACCCTGGATATAGAAAACTAAAGGAAGAGACAAGGAGTCATAGATAGAAGCATCACCAAGAGAATACAAGAGATGGAAGAGAATCTCAGGAGCAGAAGATTCCATAGAAATCATGGACACAACTGTCAGAAATAATATAAAGTGGAAAAAGGTACTGGCCAAAACATACAGGAAATCCAGGACACAATGAGAAGAACAAACCTAAGGATAATAGGTATATAAGAGAGTGAAGACTTCAGCTCAAAAGACCAGTAAATATCTTCAAATAAAAATAGAAGAAAAACTTCCCTAACCCAAAGCAAAAGAGATGTCTGTGAATATACAAGAAGCTTCCACAGAACTCCAAATAGATTGACCAGAAAAGAAAACTTTTCCCGCCACATAATAGTTCAAAACACCAAATGCACAAAACAAAGAAAGAATATTAAAAGTAGTAATAGAAAAGGTCATAACATATAAAGCCAGACCTATCAGAATTAAACAGACTTCACCAGAGACTATGAAAGCCAGAAGATCCTGGAAAGATGTCATACAGACCCTAAGAGAACACAAATGCCAGCCCAGGTTATTGTATCCAACAAAGCTCTCAATTAACATAGATCAAGAAACCAAGATATTCCATGATAAAACCAAATTTACACAGTATCTTTCTCCAAATCCAGAGCTACAAAGGATAATAAATGGTAAAGCCCAACAAAAGGAGGCAAGCTACACCCTAGAAAAAGCAAGAAACCAATCATCTTGGCAACAAAACAAAGAGAAGAAAAGCACACAAACATAACCTCGTATCCAAATATGAATATAACAGGAAACAATAATCACTATTCCTTAATATCTCTCAACATCAATGGACTCAATTCCCCAATAAAAAGACACAGATTAATAAACTGGATATGCAACGCGGACCCAACATTTTGCTGCCTACAGGAAACCCACCTCAGAGACAAAGACAGACACTACCTCAGAGTAAAAGGCTGGAAAATAACTTTCGAAGCAAATGGTCTGAAGGAGCAAGCTGGAGGGGCAATTCTAATATCGAATAAAATCTATTTTCAACGAAAAGTAATAAAAAAAGATAAGGAAGAACACTTCATATTCATCAAAGGAAAAATCCACCAAGATGAACTCTCAAGCCTAAATATCTATGCTCCAAATAGAAGGGCACCTACATACATAAAAGAAACCTTACTAGAGCTTAAAGTACACATTGCACCTCACCCAATAATAGTATGAGATTTCAACACCCCACTCTCATCAATGGACAGATCATGGAAACAGAAATTAAACAGAGACATAGACAGACTAAGAGAAGTCATGAACCAAATGGATTTAACAGATATTTATAGAACATTGTATCCTAAAACAAAAGGATATACCTTCTTCACGACCTCATGGTACTTTCTCCAAAATTGACCATATAATAGGTCATAAAATAGGCCTCAACAGATACAGAAAGATTGAAATAATCCCATGCATCCTATCAGAGCAACACGGGCTAAAGCTGGTCTTCAATACCAGTAAGAAAAGAACGCCCACATATACTTGGAAGTTGAACAATGCTCTACTCAATGATAACCTGGTCAAGGAAGAAATAAAGAAAGAAATTAGAGACTTCTTAGAATTTAGTGAAAATGAAGGTACAACATACACAAACTTATGGGACACAATGAAAGCTGTGCTAAGAGGAAAACTCATAGCGCTGAGTGCCTGCAGAAAGAAACAGGAAAGAGCATATGTCAGCAGCTTGACAGCACACCTAAAAGCTCTAGAACAAAAAGAAGCAAATACACCCAGTGGGAGTAGAAGGCAGGAAATACTCAAATTTGGAGCTGAAATCAACCAAGTAGAAACAAAAAGGACCATTCAAAGAATCAACAGAACCAAAAGTTGGTTCTTTGAGAAAATCAACAAGATTGATAAACCCTTAGCCAGACTTACCAGAGGACACAAAGAGTGTGTCCAAATTAACAAAATCAGAAATGAAAAGGGAGACAGAAAAACAGAACCAGAGGAAATTAAAAAAATCATCAGATCCTACTACAAAAGCCTATATTCAACAAAACTTGAAAATCTGCATGAAATGCACAATTTCCTAGACAGATACCAGGCACCCAAGTTAAATCAGGAACAGATAAAGCATTTAAACAACCCCATAACTCCTAAAGTAATAGAAGCAGTCATTAAAAGCCTCCCAACCAAAAAGAGCCCAGGTCCAGGTGGGTTCAGTGCAGAATTCTATGAGACCTTCATAGAAGACCTCATACCAATACTATCCAAACTATTCCACGAAATGGAAACAGATGGAGCGCTACCGAATTCCTTCTATGAAGCCACAATTACTCTTATACCTAAACCACACAAAGACCCAACAAAGAAAGAGAATTTCAGACCAGTTTCCCTTATGAATATCTATGCAAAGATACTCAATGAAAATCTGGCAAACTGAATCCAAGAGCACATCAAAACAATCATCCATCATGATCAAGTAGGCTTCCTTTCACGGATGCAGGGATGGTTTAATATATGGAATACCATCAACATAGTCCAGTATATAAGCAAAGTGAAAGATAAAAACCACATGATCATTTCATTAAATGCTGAGAAAGCATTTGACAGAATTCAACACCCCTTCATGATAAAAGTCCTAGAAAGATCAGCAATTCAAGCCCCATACCATATAGTGAAAGCCATATACAGCAAACCAGTAGCTAAAATTAAACTATATGGAGAGAAACTTGAAGCAATCCCACTAAAATCAGGGACTAGACAAGGCTGCTCACTCTCTCTCTACTTATTCAATATAGTTCTTGAAGTCCTAGACAGAGCAATCAGACAAGAAAAAGAGATCAAAGGGATACAGATTGGAAAGGAAGAAGTCAAAATATCACTATTTGCAGACGATATGATTGTATACTTAAGTGATCCCAAAAGTGCCAGCATAAAACTACTGAACCTGATAAACACCTTTGGCAAAGTGGCTTGGTATAAAATTAACTCAAATAAATCCATAACTTTCCTCTACACAAAAGAGAAACAAGCCGAGAAAGAAATTAGGGAAACGACACCCTTCATAATAGTCCCAAATAATATAAAATACCTCGGTGTGACTTTAACCAAGGAAGTGAAAGATCTGTATGATAAGAACTTCAAGCCTCTGAAGAAAGATATTGAAGATCTCAGAAGATGGAAAGATCTCCCGTGCTCATGGATTGGCAGGATTAATATAGTAAAAATGGCCATTTTACCAAAAGTGATCTACTGATTCAATGCAATCCCCATCCAATTTCCAACCCAAATCTTTATAGAGTTAGACAGAACAATTTGCAAATTCATCTGGAATAACAAAAAACCCAGGATAGCTAAAACTGTCCTCAACAATAAAAGGACTTCAGGGGGAATCACTATCCCTGAACTGAAGCAGTATTACAGAGCAATAGTGGTTAAAAAAAAAAAAAAACTGCATGGTAATGGTACAGAGACAGACAGATAGACCAGTGGAATAGAATTGAAGGCCCAGAAATGAACCCACACCCCTATGGTCACTTGATTTTTGACAAAGGAGCCAAAACCATTCAATGGAAAAAAGATAGCATTTTCAGCAAATGGTGCTGGTTCAACTGGAGGTCAGCATGTAGAAGAATGCAGATCGATCCATGCTTATCACCCTGTACAAAGCTTAAGTCCAAGTGGATCAAGGACCTCCACATCCAACCAGATACACTCAAACTAGTAGAAGCATCTCGAACACATGGGCACTGGAGAAAATTTCCTGAATAAAACACCAATGTCTTATGCTCTAAGATCAAGAATCGACAAATGGGATCTCAGAAAACTGCAAAGCTTCTGTAAGGCAAAGGACCCTTTTGTTATGACAAAATGGCAACCAACAGATTGGGAAAAGATCTTTACCAATCCTACAACTGATAGAGGGCTTATATCCAAAATATACAAAGAACTCAAGAAGTTAGACTGCAGGGAGACAAGTAACCCTATCAAAAAATGGTGTTCAGAGCTAAACAAAGAATTCACAGCTGAGGAATGCCAAATGGCTGAGAAACACCTAAAGAAATGTTCAACACCTTTAGTCATAAGGGAAATGCAAATCAAAACAACCCTGAGATTTCACCTCACATCAGTGAGAATGGCTAAGATCAAAAACTCAGGTTACAACAGATGCTAGCGAGGATGTGGAGAAAGAGGAACACTCCTTCATTGTTGGTGGGAGTGCAGTCTGGTACAACCATTCTGGAAATCAGTCTGGAGGTTCCTTAGAAAATTGGACATTGAACTTCCTGAAGACCCAGCTATACCTCTCTTGGGCATATACCCAAAAGATGCCCCAACATATAACAAAAACACATGTTCCACTATGTTCATAGCAGCCTTATTTAATAGCCAGAAGCTGGAAAGAACCCAGATGTCCTTCAACAGAGGAATGGATACAGAAAATGTGGTACATCTACACAATGGAATATTACTCAGCTATCAAAAACAATGACTTTAAGAAATTCATAGGCAAATGGATGGAACTGAAAATATCATCCTGAGTGAGGTAACCCAATCACAGAAAAACACACATGGTATGCACTCATTGATAAGTGGATATTAGCCCAAATGCTCAAATTTCCCAGATGCACAGAACACATGAAACTGAAGGGATGACCAAAATGGGTGCTTCACTCCTTTTTAAAAGGAAGAAGAATACCCTTGGCAGGGAATAGGGAGGCAAAGTTTAGAACAGAGGACAGAAGGAACACCCATTCAGAGTCTGCCCCACATGTGGCCCATACATATACAGCCACCAAACTAGATAAGGTGGATGAAGCCAAGAAGGGCAGGCCAACAGAAACTGGATGTAGGACTTTCCTTAGAAACACAGCCAGAAAACAGCAAAGACAGCGGCGAATGCCAGCAGCAAAACCACTGAACTGAGAACGGACCCCTGTTGAAGGAATCGGAGAAAGGGACTGAAAGAGCTGAAGGGGCTGAGACCCCATATGTAACAATGCCAACCAACCAGAGCTTCCAGGGCCTAAGCCACTACCCAAAGACTATTCATGGACTGATCCCTGGGCTCCAACCTCCATAGGTAGCAATGAATAGCCTACTAAGAGCACAAGTGGTAGGGGAAGCCCTTGGTCCTGCTAAAGACTGACCCCCAGTGAATGGGATTCTTGAGGGGAGGATGGTAATAGGGGGAGAATGTGGAGGGGATCACCCTTCTATAAGGGTGAGGCAGAGGGGTTAGGGGGATATTGGCCTGGAAACCAGGAAAGGGAATAACATTTGAAATGTAAATTAGAAATACCCAATTTAATAAAGATGGGGAAAAAATACCTCTGTAACAACTCCTACTCCTATTTACCCCCAAAGTAGCAGCAGCTCGAACAGTAAAACATTGAAGAGAACGCTTTACAATGTGGAAAGGTGAAATATTATATCCACAATTTGAGGCTTCAGGCAGTGGTGTGGGGGGAAGGCTAGAACTCAGAGTATCAAGATGCTCCTAGTGAGTGTAAGATAACACACATTTGACTGTTGAGGGTGGGGGATTTGGCACAGCTGGGGTTATGAAATTGGGAAGGACAGGAAAATTAGGAGTGGATGGGGTCCATGATGTGAAATTCTCAGTGAATCAAGAAAATTATTACAATTTTTGCCTGATAATATATCTATCTCTCACATGTTTCTCTCATATGTCCTTAAGAAAGGCAACTTGATATCTGTCTCATGTCCTTGAATTTCCATAACTGTGAGCTAAATGAACCTCTGTTCCATAAAATGGGCATACTTCATGTATTATGTAATAATAATGAAAAACAAAATGATACAGAAAATTGGTATCAAGAACCAAGGTCATTACTCTAGTTAGAATTGACTTGAGACTTATTTTTCAAGAATTTTATTAACATATTTTAATTGCACATAATGATGTGTCTCATCGTGACATTTCTATACACATTTCAATCATATTCAATTCACCAACATATAAAGTTATCTTGTCCCCTTATGTTTTTTATTTATATAGACAGTTCAGCTTATGTATGTTTTCCTTGATGTGTGTGTGTGTGTGTGTGTGTGTGTGTGTGTGTGTGTGTGTGTGTGTGTGTGTACACGTGGGTATTGCATGGGTATTGCATATGCACACATGCTACACATATATAGGAACCTGTATTGGTGGTTGTATTTGCTTGACATGGTTCCTGGGAACTGAACTTAAGTTCTCTGGAAGAGCAGCAATGCTCTTAATGACTGGTCTATCTCTCCAAATGCCCTGCCCATTTTCTATTTGATTATTCAATGCCCCTTTTATTCCTAGCCCTTGATCAGTTACAAGTGTGAAATTTACCCTGAAACTGCAAAAGAATATCTAAAGAATGGAAAAAAGACTAAAATCAACATCAAGAGAGTTATTTAGATAACCACATCATGAGATTTTGGAACATATGTTTGGGTATAACTGCATTCATTCCAATTAGACAAGATGAGAATTAGAAGGAATAGACATTTAAAAGCCTGGCCAAAAGGAGCTTCTATAAGGCAAAGACACTGTGGTTAGGACAAAACAGCAACCAACAGATTGGGAAAAGATCTTTACCAATCCTACAAACAGATAGAGGCCTTATATCCAAAATATACAAAAGAACTCAAAAGTTAGACACAGGAGACAAATAACTCTATTAAAAAAATGGGGTTCAACAGAGCTTCCCAGGGACTAAGCCACTACCTAAAGACTATACATGGACTGACCCTGGACTCTGACCTCATTGGTAGCAATGAATATACTAGTAAGATCACCAGTGGAAGGGGAAGCCCTGGGTCCTACTAAGACTGAACCCCCAGTGAACTAGACTATTTAGGGAGGGCGTAATAGGGAGGTGGGGGGAGGGCCCAGAAGGAAGGAGGAGGGGAGGATGTTTGCCCGGAAACCGGGATAGGGAATAACACTCGAAATGTATATAAGAAATACTCAAGTTAATTAAAAAAAAAAAAAAAAAAAGCCCGCATAACATAATGAGAGTTACTGTAGAGGTTATAATGCATCAGAAACTGAGGCAACCAGGGTACTAGTTTCAGTTGGAAATGAGGAGAATTCTATTAGAAATTCAGGAGGAAAGGTCATCTTTCTACAGTACAACATAAAACATCGCTGTAGTTTCCACCATAAGATTTGAAGAAGGCCAATTTTTAAAGTAAGAGATGACAAATTTACTTTCTCAGAAGCTATTTGAAAAATAATATCCAGAATATTCAAGCTGTTAAATGGGTATTACTGGACAGACTTAGTCACACACATTGAGACTGAAAAGCAAAACACAGAATGGAATATTAAGAAAATGTACAACAGGGAAGGGGATGGAAGGGAAAATAATCATAGATAGAACATAAGGGCTTATTAATTGCTTGCTGATAATATTAGCTTGATTGAACTATCCTACCCAGCACAGGCCCAGAAGCTAGGAAGGACCACATAGCTTAGAATCTTGTAGCAATAACTGTGATGGTTTATATATGCTTGTCTCAGGGAGGGGCACTATTAGAAGGTGTGACCCTCTTGGAGTAGGTGTGTCACCGTAGGTGTGGGCTTAAGAAAGACCCTCATCCTAGCTGCCTTGAGGTCAGTCTTTTACTAGCAGCCTTCAGATGAAGATTAAGAATTCTCAGCTCCTCCTGCACTATGCCCACCATATTCTGGCCTTGATGACAATGGGCTGAATCTCTGAATCTATAAGCCAGCCCCAACTAAATGTCATTTTTATAAGAGTTGTCTTGGTTGTGGTATCTCTTCACAGCAGTAAAACCCTAACTAAGACAGAGGTTGGTACCAGGGACTGGGGTATTGCTGTCATAGGTCTAACCATGGTTTTATTTGGAAGAATATGGATTTTGGGACATTGGATTTGAAAAAGCAGTGGGATGCTAAATGGGAGAAACTTAATGGGATTTCTAGTAGGAATATGGAAACTTTGTTACTGAGAGTGATTTGAATTGTGTGGATCTGGCATAAGAGGTTTCAGTGGGAAATTTCAATATGTGGTATAGAGACTGTTTTTGAGGTATTTTGGTGAATAATGTGGCTACTTTTTACCCTGGTCTAAAGAGTCTGCTTGAGGCCAAGGTGAAGAGACTCAGATTAATTGCATTGACAAAGGAAGTCTCAGAAATGCCCATCATAGACTTTGTTCTCTGGTTAAGTCTTCTGAAGAACATTTTAAACAAGCATAGCAAGCTTAGAGAGGAAAAATATAAAATATATGGTTTGAGTATTAAAGGGGCACCAGGAAGTAAAATGGAGCTGAATCCTGTGTTCTAGGAGATAGCAGATTAAGGGAGTAAGACTTTGGGGCAAGATTCTACCCAGCTAAATTTAGATTCAGGCATGGAAGTAGAAGTCTTTAATCCCAGGAGGCAAAGACAATTAGATCTCTGAATTCAAGGCCAGCCTAGAACAAAGCAAGTTCTAGGTAAAGAAAACCTTAAATTCAGGCTTGGTAGACCACATCCTTAATTCCAGTGCTTAGGAGACAGGCATGCAGATCTCTGAGTTCAAAGTCAGTCAACAGAGCAAGTTCCAGAACAACCAAGCTTAGGCAGTTAAGGTGTTAGAAAACAGAAAGCTGGTGATAGTGTAATAGAAAAAGGGGCCATGTTCCAGCCCCAGCAAGCCACAGAATAGAGCAGCTTTGGCCAAAAGGCTCTGGCTTTAGAGTCCAGAATAAAAGGGACTACTGGGAAAACTATGCTTATCTGGAGTAAGTAATTACTGGTGATTAGGAAAAGACCAGCATCACTGAGGCGAATCATCTGGGAAGTGCTTTGTAAGAGCACCAAGAAGCTGTGTTCTAGAGGGAGCCCAGGTTGTACCCATCCTGCAGCTGTACTTGGTTATGTGTAAGAGTCACCCAGGGAGTACTGGTTTTGAAGGCATGAAGGGGTAAGGGAGAGCAGCTGAGACTTGACACTGTGAGAGGACATGGAAGATCATTGGTGAAGGTGCAGCCTCAGTTGCACTTAATGATCTAGGACTGGAGGAGTCAAGAAAAGGAGTTGAGGCTTAGCACTATGAAGAGAACCTGTTAGAGGCTATTTGTGAAGCCAGTCTATTATAGATGCCAGTACTATGGAATGATCTCCAAGGATAGCAGTCGCAGTGGAGTGGATTTATCTAAGTTTAGAGTGCTACAAAGGGCAGAACTGGAGAAGTGACAGCAACCCTTTGGACAAGAAAAAGACATTGTGTGGATTCCAGACATTGAAACAAAAAGCTGTAACATTAAAGTTTCCTTGGAGATGTTCAAGATGCTAGAGACATGGGCTCTCTGCTCAGGAAAGCTTCTAACAGGGAGTGGAACCAGCCCAGGAGAAAGAAGTTTGTTGCAGTCAACAGAGATGAAAAAGGAGTTGGAGATATCATGACATGAGACATGGAGATGCAGAGTCTGGAGTTTGCCCAGCTGGTTTCCTGTTTTGCCTTGAGGATTACAGTTAAGTTATTGAATGGATCTCAGAAGAGACTTTGAACTTTGGACTTTTAACATTATTGAGACTGTTATAGACTGTGGGGACTTTTGAAGTTGGAGTACATGTATTTTGCAATATGTTATATTTAGGTATGGCCCCCCATAGACTCACATGTTTGGACAAATATATGGGGACCAGGGAGTGGAATGTCCTGGTTTGTATATGCTTGGCTCAGGGAGTGGCACTATTAAAAGCTATGGCCTTATTGGAGTAGGTGTGTCACTGTGGATGTAGGCTTAAGACCCTCATCTTAGCCTCCTTGGAAGTGAGTATTCTGCTAGCAGCCTTCAGATGAAGATGTCAAACTCTCAGCTCTTCCTGTACCATGCCTGCCTAGATGCCACCATGTTCCCACATTGATGCTAATGGGTTGAACCTCTGAAACTACAAGCCAGCCTCAATTATATGTTGTCCTTATAAGAAGTGCCTTGGTCATGGTGTCTGTTTGCAAGAGTAAATCCCTAACTGAGACAATAACCAACAGTCACATAACCTGTAAGGAAATAGAAATTGTCATTAAAAACCTGCAAACCAAAAAAGGCCCAGGGCCAGATGGTTTTAATGCAGAATTCTACCAGACCAGCAAAGAAGAGCAAATACCAATAGTCCTCAAACTATTCCTCAAAATAGAAACAGAAGTGTGATGGTTTGCATATGCTTGGCCCAAGGAGTGGCACTATTAGAAGGTGTGGTCTTGTTGGAGGAAGTGTGTCACTGTGGGCATGGGCTTGGAGACCCTCCTCCTAGCTGCCTGGGGATGCTCAGTCTGTTCCTGACTTCCTTTGGATGAAGATGTAGAACTCAGCTCCTCCTGCACCATGCCTGCCTGGATGCTGCCATGCTCCTGCCTTGATGATAACCTCTGAACTTGTAAGCCAGCCTCAACTAAGTGCTGTTTTTATAAGAGTTGCCTTTGTCATGGTGTCTGTTCACAGCAATAAAACCCTAACTAAGACAGAAGTTGGTACTAGGGACTGAAGTATTGCTGTGATAGGTCTGACCATGCTTTTGTTTGGAGGAATGTGGATTTTGGGACTTTGGATTTGGAAAGGCTTTAAATGGGGATTAATGAACTATCTTAGTCAGAAGAACTATTCAGACCTGGTCCAAGATGGTTCAGTGAAGAAGAATTTCAGTATTTGGCCTAGAGATTGTTTTTGTGGTATTTTGGAGAAAATTGTGGCTGCTTTTTGCTATTATCCAAAGACTGTGCCTCAGGTTAAGGTGAAGAGATTTAGATTAATTGCTTTGAAAAAGGAAGTCTCAAAACAGCCTGGTGTAAATTCTGTTGGGTGGCTACTAAAGTTCACTCTTCTGAAGGGAATTTTAACTAAAAAAAAAGCAAGTTGAGAAAGGAAAAATACAAAATATATGGTTCAAGTATTAAAGGACACCAGGAAGTGAAATGGAGCTGAATCCTGTGTTCAAGAATATTTAATTGAATTAAGGGAGTAATGACCTTGGGGGAAAGATCTGACCAGCTAAGTTAACTCCAGCAGCTTAGTACAAACCTTTATCCCAGGAGGCAAAGACAAGCAGATATCTGAGTTCAAGGCCCAACATGAAGAACAACTGAGGCATGGGACTGTGAGAGGCTATGGAAGGCCATTGGTGAAAGTATGGCCTCAGGTATAGTTGACAATCCAGGACTGAAGGGGTTATGCAAAGGAGTTGAGGCTTGGCACCATGAAGAGAGCCCGTGAGAGGCTATTGGTGAAGTATAGTTGCAATGGAAGATCCCAGTGTATTGGAAATTCAAGTACCATGGGATGATCACCAAGAACAGCAGCAGCAGTGGAGTGAATCAACCTGAAGTTAAACTGCTATAGAGGGCAGAGCTGGAGAAGTGAAGCCAGCCCTGTGGAGGATCATATGTAGATCCCAGACATTGAAACAATCTGTAACATTGAAGCCACCTTGGAGATCCACAGATGTTAAAGATGCCAGAGCCACCAGCTATCTGCTGAGGAGAGCTTAACAGGGAGTGGAACCAGCTCAGGAGAAAAAAAGTTTGTTGCAGTCAACAAAGATAAAAAGGAGTTGAAGATCTAAAAACTGCTTTGACATCAGACATGGAGATGGCAGGGTTTGAACTTTGCCCAGCTGGTTGCCTGTCTTAATTCAAGGATTATATAAGTGATTGGATGGATCTCAGAAGAGACTTTGAACTTTGGACTTTTAACATTGTTGATACTGCTATAAACTATGGGGACTTTGGAAATTGGACTAAATGTACTTTTTTAAAATTATACTATGTTTAGGTATGGCCTCCATATAGACTCATGTGTTTGAACAAGCCTATGGAGGCCAGAGAGTAGAATGTGATGGTTTGCATATGCTTGACCCAGGAAGTGGAACTATTAGAAGATGTGGCCTTGTTGGAGGAAGTGTGTCACTGTGGTGGTGGTCTTGGAGACCTCCTCCTAGCTGCCTGAGGATGCTCAGTCTGTTTCTGGCTTCCTTCTGGTGAAGATTTAGAACTCAGCTCCTCCTGCACCATGCCTGCTTGGATGCTGCCATGTTCCTGCCTTGATAATAATGGACTGAACCTCTGAACCTATAAGCCAGCCCCAATTCAATGTAAAAACTTGAAAAAAAAAAGTTATAAAACTTATTGGTCATGGTGTGTTCATAACAACACAATCTAATTAAGACAGAAGTAATTCCCTACCTAATTATTCTAGAAGCCACAGTTACTCTGATACCTAAACAACATAAAGAGCCAACAAAGAAAGAGAACTTCAGACCAATTTCAATTATGAATATCAACACAAAAATACTCAAAATATTTCTCGCAAACAGAATGCAAGAACACATCAAAATGATCATTCAGCACGATCAAGTAGGCTTCATCCCAGGGATGCAGGGAGGTTCAATATTTGAAAATCCATCAACTTAATCCACCATATAAACAAACTCAAGGGAAAAGGCCACATAGTCACTTCATTAGATACTGAGAAAGCATTTGACAAAATTCAACACCCCTTTGTTAAAAGTTTTGGAGATATCAGGAATTCATAGCACATACCTAAATGTAATGAAGCAATATACAGCAAGTAGTCAACATCAAATTAAATGGAGAGAAACTTGATGCAATCACACCAAAATCAGGGGCAAGGCTACCTACTATCTCCCATTTGTTCAGTATAGTACTCAAAATTCTAGCTAGAGTAATTAGACAACAAAAGGATGTCAATTGGATACAAATTGGAAAGGAAGAAGTCAAAATATCACTATTTGTAGATGATATGATAGTATGCAGAAGTGACCCCCAAAATTCCACCAGAGAACAACTACAGCTGATAAACAACTTCAGCAAAGTGACAGGATATAAAATTAACTAAAAAATTAGTAGTCTTCATTATACAAAATGATAAATAGACCGAGAAAGGAGCTGGAAAACAACACCCTTCATAATAACCACAAATAGTATAAAAGATCTTGGTATAACTCTTACTAGGCAAGTGAAATATCTGTTCAACAAGAACTTCAAGTCCTTAAAGAAAGAAATCAAAGGAGACCTCAGGACATGGAAAGATCTTCCATGCTCATGGATTGGTAGGATTAACTCAGGGGATGTGGCCATCTTTCCAAAATCAGTCTATAGATTCAATGCAATCCCCCATAAAAATTCCAGTACACATCTTCACAAAACATGGAAAGAGCAATTCTCAACTTCCTATAGAAAAACAAAAAAACCCACGATAGCTAAAACAATTCTCAACAGTAAAGAACTTCTGAGGGAATCACCATTTCTTACCTCAAGCAGTACAACAGAGCAATAGTGAAAAACTGCATGGTATTGGTATAGAAAAAGATGGGTTTATCAATGGAATTGAATCAAATACCCAGAAGTAAACCCACACACTATGGACACTTGATCTTTGACAAGTCAAAAACCATACAGTAGAAAAAACATCTTCAATAAATGGTGCTGGTCTAACTGGCTGTCTATATGTAGAAGAATGAAAATAGAACCGTATTTGTCACCTTGCACAAAGCTCAAGTTCAAGTGGATCAAATGTAAAACCAGATATGCTGAATCTAGCAGAAGAGAAAGTGGAAGAGAACCTCAAACTCATTGGCACAGGGGAAAATTTCTTGAACAGAATTCCCATGGCTCAGGCTCTAAGATCAATAATTGATAAATGGGGCCTTATGAGACTGAAAAGCTGCTGTAAGGCAAAGGGCATAGTCAATAAAACAAATCACCAACCTACAGATTGGGAAAAATAATCTTCACTAGCCTTACATCTGACAGAGGGCTAATATCCAAAATATATAAGGAACTCAAGAAGTTAACTTTAAGAAAACCAAATAACTCAATTAAAAAGCAGGGTACAGAGCTAAACAGAATATTCACAACAGAAGAATCTCAAATGGCCGAAAAGCACTTACTGGCTGAAAGAAAACAGGAAAACAGGTCTACAGCACTCCTGACACACAGGCTTATAGGACAGTCTAGCTAATGTCAGAAAAAGCAGAACAAAGTAACACTAGAGATAATCTGATGGCGAGAAGCAAGCGCAGAAACCCAAGCAACAGAAATCAAGACTACATGACATCATCGGTGCCCAATTCTCCCACCAAAGCAAACACGGAATATCCAAACACACCAAAAAAGCAAGATCTAGTTTCAAAATCATACTTGATCATGATGCTGGAGGACTTCAAGAAAGACGTGAAGAACTCCCTTAGAGAAACACAGGAAAACATTAATAAACAAGTAGAAGCCTACAGAGAGGAATCGCAAAAATGCCTGAAAGAATTCCAGGAAAACATAAATAAACAAGTAGAAGCCCATAGAGAGGAGACATAAAAATCCCTGAAAGAATTCCAGGAAAACACAATCAAACAGTTGAAGGAATTAAAAATGGAAATAGAAGCAATCAAGAAAGAACACATGGAAACAACCCTGGATATAGAAAACCAAAAGAAGAGACAAGGAGCTGTAGATACGAGCATCACCAACAGAATACAAGAGATGGAAGAGAGAATCTCAGGAGCAGAAGATTCCATAGAAATCATTGACTCAACTGTCAAAGATAATGTAAAGCGGAAAAAGCTACTGGTCCAAAACATACAGGAAATCCAGGACTCAATGAGAAGATCAAACCTAAGGATAATAGGTATAGAAGAGA